>NW_017670995.1:229382-246918 GCF_001879085.1 Nicotiana attenuata | reverse complement strand
AAGTTCAACTACGGTTGAACCAAGACTCAGGCTAAGCGCCTTCATCATTAAATCAAGGCTATGCGCCCTCGCCAAGAAGTTCAACTACGGTTGAACCAAGACTCAGGCTATGCGCCTTCATCATTAAATCAAGGCTATGCGCCTTCGCCAATAAGTTCAACTACAGTTGAACTGGGACTCAGGCTATGCGCCTTCGCCAGTAAGTTCAACTACGGTTGAACCATGACTCAGGCTATGTGCCTTCGTCATCAAAATTGACAAAGTTCAACAACAGTTGAACTGGGACTCAGGCTACGCGCCTTCGCCATTAAATCAAGGCTATGCGCCTTCGCCAATAAGTTCAACTACGGTTGAACCAAGACTCAGGCTATGCGCCCTCGCCAAGAAGTTCAACTGCGGTTGAACCAAGACTCAGGCTAAGCGCCTTCATCATTAAATCAAGGCTATGCGCCCTCGCAAAGAAGTTCAACTACGATTAAACCAAGACTCAGGCCATGCGCCTTCGCCATCAAAATCAACCAAGTTCAACAACAGTTGAACTGGGACTCAGGCTACGCGCCTTCGCCATCAAAATCAACCAAGTTCAACAACAGTTGAACTGGGACTCATGCTACGCGCCTTCGCCATCAAAATCGACCAAGTTCGACAACAATTGAACTGGGGCTCAGGCCATGAGCCTTCGCCACCAAAACCGACAGTTCAACAACAGTTGAACTAGGACTCAGGCTATGCGCCTTCGCCATGACTCAGGCTACGTGCCTCCAAATTGTATCAAGCCCATACGCCTTCGCCAGTAAGTTTAGCTACGGTCGAACCAAGACTCAGGCTATGCGCCTTCGCCATCAAACCCAACGAGTCCGACCTCGCTTGAACCATATGGCTAGACGCCTTCGTCCTCAAATCTAACAAGTTCAACCACAGTTGAACCAGGACTCGGACCAAGCGCCTTCATCATTGAACTCAGCGAAACCCAACCTCCAACGAATCGAGGCACAGGTTAGGCGCCCACGCCCTTCAAGTAAGTACTCCCAACTCAAACTAAGATTGGGGACATGTAAAGTCCGGCCCCGGTCAAACTGCAAGGCCGCGTTTCTGTCATCACGGCCGACAGTTCGACCGCGCCCGAACTGGGACTAAGGCTAAGTGTCGCTATCGCAAAGCAACGGCTCCGACTCGCTCACCTCGAGTCGAAGAAGAAAAGTCGTCAGCAATTAAAAACTAACAGGCCTACCAGGGTCGAACTTGAAGGCAAATCACCCCTTCGAGCGCATGCAAAGAACAATCTAAAGGGGAAAATGAGAGGTACAAAACAGATCAAAGCAAATAACGGAACAGAGATCTCATTATCCACGAAATTAATTGCGGGTCAGTNCCAGCCCTCGACGAGGCATCCCTCACCTGAAGCTTCAATACCACGACTTCACCCTCCAACGCAGTCACTTTCCCGCCCCATGCCGCAGCGGCCTCCGCCGCCTTAGCCTGGCCCTGGCGCTCACACTCAGCTGCGGCCCTCTTTACCGCCTCGAGCTCCTCATCCTTCCGGCGGAGCTGCTCCTCGAGAGCACTCATTCTGCCAAGTGTTTGCTGCATCTGAAGCTCCCGCCTCGCCAGCTCTTCGACCAAGGCTCGGCTACGGGGATCATTCCTCAAGCGCACGCGCAACTCTCGGCACTAATCTCAGTAGCGGCGATACTTCTCCAGCACCCGCAAAAATATCCCCGAGCGAACCTTGGCTCGACGGATGCTCTCCACCTCCAACAAATAAGACTACAAAGCAAAGACAACGATTAGGATAAAGAACAAACTTAAGGCAAAGAAGAAGCGAACCGACGTAATAGTACATACCCTCAAGCCCATCACGGCTACTTCATTCATCAGTCCGACATCTGTAACGCCCCTCAACGACGCATTCTCGGCCTCCGAGCATAGCAGCTCGAACTGCGGCACCAAGCTTTCCCCTTGGAGCAATAAGTTCAACTCCGTGGGAACCTCGATGAAGCGAGATCGCCCCCCTGCGCGCACCGCTGAATTGGTGGAGCCTTCATGGAACAAAAGGACGTCGTCGGGGTCCAAGTCGGATTCAGACTCGTACTCACCCTCTACAGCATCTCTTCCTCCTTCAGCCGCCGGCGAGGTGGAATCTCCCGCCGCAGCCGCCAAAGGGGTGCTTAACTCACCAACATTACCAACCGCTGAGGAACTACCTCCCGTCTCAGCGACTGGAACCACCGACTGAGTCGCCGAAGCGACGGCACCCTCATGGCCTAAGCCAGCCAGGGCAACCCCCATTGACTGTTCGCCCTCAAGAGCGGGCGCCGTGACCGCACCCCTCTCCGCATCCGTCGGAGGGGAGTCCAGATTGATTACCACAGGAGGAGCCGGCGTGAACACAACCCTACGCCTTATCAAGGGCCTCTCCTCCTCCCCGTCTGATGACGATTCCGCCCTAGGGCGCACAACCCCCGATGGCCCCTCATCCCGAAGCGCGGCCCGTGCTGGAGAAGGAACCGCTGAAGATTCAACTAATGCCGCCCTCGGTATTGAGCGCGACACAGGCGCCGCAGTAAGTCGAGCGACTGCACCCAGTCAACAGAAGGCCAACTGAGGGGCCCTGACGCGGCGTGCCCTCCCTGATCACAGAAAAACAAAGTTGAGGAATAATGTCGAAACAAAGCGGAACAGAAGAAGAAGTCAATTTTTCTTACCTGCCACAGGACTACGGCCATGCCTCTCCCAGAAAGACGCCCATGTGCGTATCCCTACCGTATGGGGGAGCACGGCCTCGACCCATCCGCGAATCCCAGCTAACGGAACCGGTGGCGATTTTTCGGCTACAAAATTGACACGAGTTAACGCTTACGAGCACAAGACGTAAGGAGGGGTAAAAAAAAAAGAGGATTCAATGGCTAAGGAACTTACGTGCATGATTCCAAGCCTCTGGGAATCCAGTAGAGCACGCCACTAAATGTTCAGTCCTGATGTAGAAGAAGTGCTCGAAAGGGCGAGGTACAACCTCATCATCCAGCTTCGCAGTCAGGCCCCTCGTCCCGCGAGGGCACGCTCGAATCATGGTACCACGAACCCTCTGGGGAGCGTAGAGGCTAAGCACATGCTGCATCGTGATCTCCCTACCAGCCAATTCTGCGTATTTGATGAGCATTGCTAACAACTTGTAAAGAGAAGGAGTAAGCTGACCCGGCCATATCCCCGTAATAACGGCAGAAATCAACCACCAACATTGGGAGCGGGAGCTTAAACCCTAACTTGAAGGGGTAGGCGTAAAAGACGCAGTATCCCCTACGGTCAGTGTGGACCCTCTCCTCGCTTCTAGCGAGAATGACGTCAGCATAGCCGGGGATGACCCCCTGTCCCCGCAGTCGAGACATCCCAATCTCCCCCATTAATGGAGCTTCATCCACCTGATCCTCCCCACCGTCGGCGGTGAAATCAGTCATCGGAGCTCCGGGCAGAGATACTATCTCGTCACCGACGGAGCCTCGCCGGTCTCCACCAGTTCTGCACCCCCCATCGCCGGAATTGGCCCCTCGGTCACCAGTGAGTTAACCGGAAGGTCCGTCGGAAGAACGTTTTGGGAAGAAATGCCTGCCATTGTTGATACAATAACGAGAAAGAAACGAAGTTCGGGGGACAAAGACGAAGGTGAAACAGCAATAAGAAAATCTTCTTCAGAATTTATCTCAGACAAGCAATAAGAATATGGAAAACGAATTCCTCAGCCTTTATTTATAGGCAATACAAGTGGCCCTCATGCATCCCAACTGCCACCATTAACTACGTGACCAACCGCACGCCGGTTCAATTCCATAGGAATGTGCGTCATTATGACAGGCTCCGTAAAGCGGCCTTGCAGATCACCCGTCGGCGTCCCGCCCTCGAAATGGTCATAACGACCTATTAATGCCGAAGAAGTGCTCCTTGCGCCTTAAATTTTTTTTCTTTTTGACACCGCCGAGCATGTATCTAGCGTGCCCTCATTCTCCTCGGCCGCACAATATACGACCCGTCCGCCATGGTCGACGGGTATGCACCCAAAACAAACGTAAGGATCAGAGCACAATGCAGCTCAACCTCACTCGAAGTAAGCTAAAAGGTCAAGCGCCTTCGCCCAGGAGGAGAGTTCGACCTCGATCGAACGATGACTTGATAGCCCAATAACAGGATACTAATACTCTACAAGGCTAAGGGCCATCGCCAAAAAGAATTCGGCCTCGACCGAAGCAACAGTCGCCATCCCCATCTGTGTTTCTCGAAATACAGCCAAAGGAATCCACTTATCGAGCTCGGCCAAGGCCCGACCTCAATAAGCAGAGGGACTAACTGTATGGGTCAGAATCCGACCCCACGATAATTAACGAGGCTAATCCCGTCTTAAGCTAATTCATGATTAATTAGTGGCACGACCACTCAGAATTAACGATATTCAACCCGCATCCGGCTCGATCAACAAGGCCATGGCCTGTNAAGTTCAACTACGGTTGAAACAAGACTCAGGCTAAGCGCCTTCATCATTAAATCAAGGCTATGCGCCCTCGCCAAGAAGTTCAACTACGGTTGAACCAAGACTCAGGCTAAGCGCCTTCATCATTAAATCAAGCCTATGCGCCCTCGCCAAGAAGTTCAACTACGGTTGAACCAAGACTCGGGCTAAGCGCCTTCGTCATTAAATCAAGGCTATACGCCCTCGCCGGTAAGTTCAACTACGGTTGAACCAAGACTCAGGCTAAGCACCTTCGTCATTAAATCAAGGCTATGCGCCCTCGCAAAGAAGTTCAACTACGGTTAAACCAAGACTCAGGCTAAGCGCCTTCATCATTAAATCAAGGCTATGCGCCCTCGCAAAGAAGTTCAACTACGGTTAAACCAAGACTCAGGCTAAGCGCCTTCATCATTAAATCAAGGCTATGCGCCCTCGCAAAGAAGTTCAACTACGGTTAAACCAAGACTCAGGCTAAGCGCCTTCATCATTAAATCAAGGCTATGCGCCCTCGCAAAGAAGTTCAACTACGGTTAAACCAAGACTCAGGCTATGCGCCTTCGCCATCAAAATCAACCAAGTTCAACAATAGTTGAACTGGGACTCAGGCCACGCGCCTTCGCCATCAACATCGACGAAGTTCAACAACAGTTGAACTGGGACTCAGGCTATGCGCCTTCGCCAGTAAGTTCAACTACGGTTGAACCATGACTCAGGCTATGTGCCTTCGTCATCAAAATTGACAAAGTTCAACAACAGTTGAACTGGGACTCAGGCTACGCGCCTTCGCCATCAAAATCAACCAAGTTCAACAACAGTTGAACTGGGACTCAGGCTATGCGCCTTCGCCAGTAAGTTCAACTACGGTTGAACCATGACTCAGGCTATGTGCCTTCGTCATCAAAATTGACAAAGTTCAACAACAGTTGAACTGGGACTCAGGCTACGCGCCTTCGCCATCAAAATCAACCAAGTTCAACAACAGTTGAACTGGGACTTAGGCCACGCGCCTTCGCCATCAACATCGACGAAGTTCAACAACAGTTGAACTGGGACTCAGGCTATGCGCCTTCGCCAGTAAGTTCAACTACGGTTGATCCATGACTCAGGCTATATGCCTTCATCATCAAAATTGACAAAGTTCAACAACAGTTGAATTGGGACTCAGGCTACGCGCCTTCGCCATCAAAATCAACCAAGTTCAACAACAGTTGAACTGGGACTCCGGCTACACGCCTTCGCCATCAAAATCAACCAAGTTCAACATCAATTGAACTGGGACTCAGGCTACGCGCCTTCGCCATCAAAATCAACCAAGTTCAACAACAGTTGAACTGGGACTCAGGCCACGCGCCTTCGCCATCAACATCGACGAAGTTCAACAACAGTTGAACTGGGACTCAGGCTATGCGCCTTCGCCAGTAAGTTCAACTACGGTTGAACCATGACTCGGGCTATGTGCCTTCGTCATCAAAATTGACAAAGTTCAAATATGGTCGAACTATGACTCAGGCCACGCGCCTTCGCCATCAAAATCAACCAAGTTCAACAACAGTTGAACTGGGACTCAGGCCACGCGCCTTCGCCATCAAATCTAGGCTACGCGCCTTCGCCGNTTAACCGGAAGATCCGTCGGAAGAACGTTTTGGGAAGAAATGCCTGCCATTTTTGATACAATAACGAGAAAGAAACAAGGTTCGGGGGACGAAGACGAAGGTGAAACAGCAGTAAGAAAAGCTTCTTCAGAATCTCTCTTAGACAAGCAATAAGAATATGAAAAATGAATGCCTCAGCCTTTATTTATAGGCAACACAAGTGGCCTTCATGCACCCCAACAGCTACCATTAACTACATGACCAACCGCACATCGGTTCGATTCCATAGGAATGTGCGTCATTATGACAGGCTCCATAAAGCAGCCTTGCAATCACCCGTCGGTGTCTCGCCCTCGAAATGGTTATAACGACCTATGAATGCCGAGGAGGTGCTCCTTGCGCCCTAGAAATTTTTTGACACCGCCAAGCACGTATCAAGCGTGCCCTCATTCCCCTCGGCTGCACAACATACGACCCGTCCGCCATGGTCGACGGGTATGCACCCAAAACAAACGTAAGGATCAGAGCACAATGCAGCTCGACCTCACTCGAAGTAAGTTAAAAGCTCAAGCGCCTTCGCCCAGGAGGAGAGTTCGACCTCGATCGAACGATGACTTGATAGCCCAATAACAGGATACTAATACTCTACAAGGCTAAGGGCCATCGCCAAAAAGAATTCGGCCTCGACCGAAGCAACAGTCGACCTCCCCATCCGAGTTTCTCAAACTATAGTCAATGGAATCCACTCATCAAGCTCGGCCAAGGCCCGACCTCAATAAGCGGAAGGACTAACTGTATGGGTCAGAATCCGACCCCACGATAATTAACGAGGCTAATCCCGTCTTAAGCTAATTCATGATTAATTAGTGGCACGACCACTCAGAATTAACGATATTCAACCCGCATCTGGTTCGATCAGCAAGGTCATGGTCTATCCGCCACCATAAAGGCGAAATCCCAACGTGGTCACGGCCACTTATTGCCAGCTCACGAAGCTCACAGCTATAAATACCAAGAGAGGAAACCCTAGAAAAGGGGGCTTCTTCTGGGCCACGATTGAGAGAGAAAAAAGAGACAACGATACCCAAATTATGGGCAAGAGGAACACCATTGTAAGGCTCTGAACCTCTTCATGGAGAGGCAAACCAAACCAATATTATCAATAAAGGCTTCTAATGTTTCTCCCCCTAATCCTGAGTACTTATTTTCGTTTCTTTCATTTGGTCCAACGGATTATTACAGTTTGCAATGATTTTTCCGTGATTTATTCGTATTGCTTTATACTCATAACGTATGTAATAACTTTTGAGCAAACAGATACAACACCCAAAAATATTCCATCAATTTTTTGAATCCTCCAAACATCATAAACTACATTAAAATAGTACCACGATTTTGCAATGGCAGCATAAAATAACTTCTAATAATGCAAATTGCAAAGTGAGGCAGTAGAGGGAAGGGAGGAGAGTGGCATTGCAGGGAGGCAGAGACAAATTGTTAAGTGAAAAATGAAAAGAGTGAGAGGGAGAGAGACCAATACTTTTAGTTCACGATCGAAACTATTTATATTCGATAGCTGCAAAAGTGTATAAAATTTATATATTTTTTATATATAACATAAAGAATATACTTTATTTTATATATATACATACAAAAGAATATACTTTTTCGACTATTATTTTTAAAGCGACTATACAGTGTCATTTTTTCTTAAAACTTTCTTCCATAGTCCAATTTTGAAGGGATTGAAAATGCAATGGGCTCTGAAACAAACTTGAAAAGGGAATTTAATTTTCAACAGGTTATTTCAGTAGTCAGAGGTGTACTTTGACAATATTCAAGGCTGAAAGTTAAAAATAGTCAGATTTACAAGTGGTCGTTCAAAAATAACCCAATTTCAAAAGTAATCGAAATTTAGCCACTTTTCATGTAAAGATAAATCTGAGCGAAAACTCTGTTCAAAATACAAAAAATACGCCAGTGTATTATGCTGGAGTTCCAGCATAATTATACTTGAACTCCAGCATATTATACTAGAGTTCCAGGATAAGTATGCTGGAACTCCAGCATAATATGATGGAGTTCCAGCATAAAAACACTAGAATTCCAGCATAATATACTGGAGTTCCAGCAAAGTATACCAGTCCAGTATAATATGTTGGAAGTTCATACACAAGTGCTCGAATCTCCAGTATATTATGCTGGAACTTTCCGTGTGTTGGAGTTCCAGCATAATATGCTGGAAGTTCATACACAGGTGCACCGAACTCCAGTATATTGTGCTGGACCGGTCTCTGTTGCAGCAAAATAATGGTTATTTTTCATTGACTTGATAAACGCTGGCTATTTTTGAATGACCAGTTCAAAATTAGCTAGACCGTGCTATTTTTACGATATTCAATCAGCCAACACCTGAAGAACGGTTCACAAGCCTATGAGAAGAAATCCCGCGACTTCAAAGACCAGGCTTATGTGTAGAAACTGGACCACTTAGATGGCATTTGGTGAAAATTTTGAGTTCACAACCAAAAAAAAGAAAAAATGCGTCCATGAAAGCATTTTTTTCAAACACACACCACTTTATCATACATGAGATCTTCATCAACCACTTAAGGGCGATCTGGTATATGGGATAAGAATGATAATAGCCTGTTTGGGCAAGTTTTTAAAATCACTTTATTTTGAGAAGTGCTTTTCTTAACAGTACTTTTGGTGATACGCAGTTTGTGTTTGGCTAATTAATTTGAAAAACACTTCTGAGCAGTAATTAATGTTTGGCCAAGCTGTAAAAGAATGCTTCTAAGTGTATTTTTCTCAAAAGTATTTTTCAAATAAATATTTCTGGAGAGAAGCTATTTTTTTCTGCTTTTCCAAAACTGCTTCTACTCAAAAACACTTTTTTTTTTTCTAAAAGTTTGGCCAAACACTTCAATTTTTTTTTTAAAAAAAAAAACACGTTTAAAAAAAATACTTTTGGTCTTGGAGAAACTTTGGCCAAACAAGCATTAATTCCGGGATAAAGTTGCATCCATGAAATAATTTTCTCAAACATACACCACTTCATCAGAGATGAGATCTTCATCAACCACTTAAGGGTAGGTTTGGTACATAGGGTAAGGATAATAATTTCGTTATAAAGTTGCATCTTGAAATCATTTTCTCAAAACAAATACCACTTCACCAACCACTTAGAGTCGTTTGGTACATGAGATAAGGATAATAATTTCGGGATAAAGTTTGGGATTAACTTTATCCCATGTTTGGTTTGGAATATTAGCTAATCCCCCGGTAACTTTTACACTAAAATGGTGGAATTATACCATGTAGAAGGTGGGATAGCTAATTCCATCCATGTAGGGGTGTGCATTCGAATCGGTTTATCGATAAATCGAATCGATTATTTGTTATCGAAATCGAAATCGAAATCGAAAAAATCGAAACCTTATTGAAACGATAACGATAAGCATATGTATAAATCGATAATCGATAAGTAATTATCGATAAGGGTCAAAATCGAATCGATAAATCGAATGCACACCCCTAGACTGTAGACACTTGTTAAATGAATAATTACCTATTTGTGTAGATTAATATAACATACAGAATGTATATATATTCCGCTACTATTTTGAAAGCGGCTATACAATATTATTTTCCATAATCTATACCCTTTCCTTTACCCTAAGTCCCTTACCCTATTATTTCCTCTACCACATTTAAGGAATAATCATATTTAAAGATCAAGGGAATGAAGTTCAAATTAATGGAAAACAGAATTAGCCGTGATGATGTGTTTTGTTTTGTTTTGTTTTTTTATACCGTTGGAGTGTTGGTGGCATACATTTGATCCCTTACTTTAGTTTTGTTGCATTTGCTTGTTGACACAATTTTTATATTGTAAATGGTGTTCGTCTTATTTTAGCTTCTTTTTGTCCATATTACTTAGGCGCGTTTATAACGATATACTTTTCGTGGAATCCCGCAAATTTTCTTATTGGTGTAATCGATAACCGAATCGATAAGCCCCCAAAATTGATAAATCGAAATCGAGAAAATCGAAACCTTATTGAAACGATAACGATAAGCATATGTACAAATCAATAACCGATAAATAATTATCGATAAGGGTCAAAATCGAATCGATAAATCGAATGCACACCCCTAATTCCATGGGATATCCCACTGTTGCACCAAACAACCCCTTAAGCCTCAAATAATATTAAACTTTTTAGAGCTTCACATCTTTAATCTGTCAAGAAATTTTGCTACTCAAGACATCGTTGTGGCTAACATTAAAGCACCGCCGCAGGACCAGTGAATACAAGATTAGGACAAGTATCAAAATAGCTTGTACGCCTTGATTTGTCATACTGTAGGTGGTGCAAGGCTGATAGGTTTTCAGCAATAGCTAGAGCTGTGGCCAACTTCATTTCTTTCATCTACTTCATAAATTATGTTATTCAATTCAAAAGACTTCAACTGTGGCCAAGAGCTTCAATGCCTTCTATTGTGATAGCTGTGTGTGTGTGTGTCAGACTAAACTTTTTAACAATGGGAGCTTTTTAACTACTTCAACCAAGCCTTCGCATACTATGCCATGGCAATTTGCAATACCAAGTCTTTTCATTTTCCTTACCTGGTGAAAAACACAAAACTGAAACAACGGCAGAATGAAGCAAAATTACCAAACACAACGCCTACTACAGAAGTATAGTGCAAGCATACCATAGGATAAAACAATTTGCTACCTTAATTTATCAACCTTTAAAAAAATATATGCATAAAAGACAAGTAATATGTATCTCTGCAGACATGTTCTAGCAACAAAATAGTTCCTTTGGTGCTTTATTTATTATATTTCTGCTAGGGGAGTGTAAAAGAAGACCACACACGACGGTGCATTAGCTTTAACCTATTGATGAATATAGGGGGGAAGAGTGGAAGAAGGGAAGTGAGCAAATGGAACTTCAGAGGCAACACAATAAAAAAAAGCACTTGAGTAGGAGAATTTCTCGATAGATTAAACATGTTAAAGTGCCCTTGTGATGCTTTGATAGGTTTACAATTACTATTTTAGCCTTGGGGCATGCACTTGATGAATATAACATGTCTGATCAATACATTGGTTTTGAAAAGAACTAGTGATTCCTGTACATTAGAGTTCCAGTAACCTGGTTGTGCATTACTCAATAAAATTCAATCAGCAAACATCTGAAGAACTGGTCAAAAGCCAATAATTTGCTTAACTATCAGAAGTTGGATGTTGGAAATAATAATCAGGTGAATTTGAGTCGCACAGAACCAGCAGCCAAGCCTTTACCATTCTCTCAATAATCATTAATAGAGAAGAAATTATTCTGAACTAGTACAACGGAAGTAGCTTTTATACACAAGCTCAAAAGAGGAGAGTATAAAATACATAGCAAACTTAATTGGAGGGGGGTTCCAAAATCCTTTGAGGTACGAACAAAAGAAGAGCAAGAGTTATCTAGAAGTCGTAGAAGTCACCTTAGATGCAAAAGGAAGAGAATTACTTTGGTCATTCTAATTACAATCAGCTATAGATATATACAGAACTAAACACTTCACCTGTTACTGTAGCAAAAGGATGTCATGATAACGCAAAAGCAACCAAAACCTGCAAAATACCGCGCCTGTTCTGCATCAAATAACTATTTTGTTTTAACCCTTCCCTTTCTATATCTTGCGGTTGAACAGAACAAAACAAAAGATGGATGAAATAATGCTGGTATTCAAATCATTGGTTCTTACCATCAGTGATTTTCGGTTTGAATATGACCTTCGTAAAAGACAACATTTTCGTCCGGATACTTGCTGCTAAATGGATTTAGTCGTAGTAGTCATTATAATCATCATGGTCCTGATGGCCAACGCTGGTATCAGATAACCAATGGAAGTCATCATCAGATACAGAATAATCACTACTTTGATCTGAGTAGTCAGCACCACGAATTGAATGATCAAATATGTCAGCATCGAATTGATAACCATAAGTGGAATCATGAGGGAGCTTTAGATCGACAATCTGTTGTTTACATCTTCTTCCTAAATCCCCTTCAAGATTGAGATTATAACAGTGGCGTACATCCAGCGATTCAAGGTGTGGACAGCCATCAAGAATGGCCTGCAGGCCTTCATTTGTCAAGATATTTCCAAAGAGCATCAGGTGCCGCAGTTCAGGCATACTTCTGGCAACAGCTAGAGCTTGATCATCACATAGATAACGCGGAGGACTAAATCCTAGAAATCCATAGGCATTCGATGTAAATGACTTGAGTATAGGGCAAGAATGACCAATAACTTCCATATCATTGTGGCTAATAACAGAGAAGTATAGATGCAACTCCTCCAACAGAGGGAAGTTCTTAGCAGCTGCAGCCAAACATCCGAATAAGATACAATGACACCTAACAAGTCTAATATGTCTGAGCTGACTTGATCTGTTCAAAAGGTTTCCAAATTTGATTACTTTAAGAGAACTTTTATTTTAGTGGAGGTCATGAAAAGTAATGAGAAAGTATAATATGAAACAACAGCCAGAGCACCTTTAAAAAAAGTAGGTTACTGAACCATCAGTATAACGTGAACCCAAGAAATACAAATGAACTTAGCAACAAAAACATGGGAAAAGTGTAGTTAACCACCAAAATGCACAGGCGTAAAGCAATATAAATCCTCAATATGACACTATCACCAAAAAGCAGAGAAGTTTTTTGACATGAACAGAAGATGTAAAGCCACACTTAAAACGCACTATTCAGTTCCTCCTTCCCCTGTCACTCTCCTCTTTCGTTACCTTCTTTCTTCCTAGTAAATTCTATATTTGTGAGCAAATGAATTGCTGCTTCATCTGCTCCTAACATCAGCTACATCTTAGCACTTCATCCAGCATTAATCATTTCCTCCTTCTGACTGGCTAAAATGATAATCAGAATATTACTATTTTCTGCTTTGTTCTTTCTGCAGAAGGGATAAAGAGGAGACATACCACTTTACTTCCATTATAGATATAAACCGAGTTTAGCGGGCATCGGACATACCAATACCAGCAAACTAGTTCACACTCTGCAAATTAGCATTTCTCATTAACGTTCTCGTAAGCCAAAGAGTTGTCATTTTCTGGTTACTTATCAAAGAAAAGAGTCCTTTTTGGTTGTCCCAACTTTTGTAATATTTCTAGGAAATCCTGTTTCAGCTTGCCCCTATTCTATAAGCTCCTCCAGATGTGTATGATCTTTAGGGAGGGTAATCACGAACTGCAACTTACTCAAAATTTGAATGATATTAGCTTAAACATTAATGTATGATGTTTCTGTATGTACTAGGAATGCAATTGTATCAAGCCCTTAACACGTACTTCAGGCATGAACTGACATTCACTTGGAAATGTTGGGTTAGGTACTGGCAGAAGGACTCGAGCACAAATAAATAAAAAGGTGTTAGGCTAAGGAAACTGGCAAGCCAAGATCCCTTATTCAGTAAAAGTAGTTTTACATTACATACACGTGCATCCTTTACAAACCTTGCAACGTACTTCCTTCTTAACCGCATGTGTAGATTTCTTTTTTCTTATAAGGTGTAGAATGCTGGGTTTATCTAGTTGTATTATAATAAATGATGGGTCAATCTAATATTGGAGCAATAATCTAACAGCCAGAATATATCAGAATGTAGACAAACTTATGGTGGGAATGAGGCCTTTTCTTCTTCAAGCATCTGGTTCCTCTCCTTCCCAAAATTGCATTTTTCTCCTCAATCATCAGGGAAGATTTTTGTCTTCTTCTCCCTGACTGTTTTCTGATTCCCCTATTCATCTCTCTGCCAAGCATCTCTTCTTCTTTATGTAAAGAAACTTAAAAATCCTCAAGGATATCAGCTGTAATGCTATTAATCTAAAATCACGGACTCCAGACCCTCCATACAAAGGAGGAGTTGAAAGAACAGCAAATTCCAAAATCTTGGTGATTTCACGGTATGCCTACTGCATTCACTAAATATTTGCATTATTATTTCTTCTTCTTTTTTTTGTTGCTCATTTGCATGATAATGATTCGGAGATCTTGCAAAGTGGAACCATGCAGTACCAAACACATAATTGATCTTCCAAAGAACAAGGCCTTCTCGAATAAGCCAATTCATTTAGTACCCTACAGATCCACTCTTTTTCTTATTCAAAGATCAGCCCTTGGCTCTTTGTTTTCATATCAAGAATTGTCAACGGGGCTTCTCACTTCCCAAACAGATCCTCTTACATCTAATTACAAACCAAGAATACGCAAGAAAAATACTTCGAATTGTTGATTTATTGTCAGAGATAAATAGTTCAGTATCTAATGGAAAACATTAAAACTAGAAACCAAACAAAAATCCTCAATATTAACATAATTTCATCATTTTCATAAATGTTCTAGGGAACTGTAATATAGCTTTTCATGATAACTGTTTCAGCATTACATCGGAACTTGGAGTTTAAACACGTGGATTTCACATTCTTAACAACAGGACAAAGCTCGAAGAAAGAAGCAAATTTCAAATCAAGCTCAGATTTGACCCAAGTACATGATATATAGGGATTTCTGAGTTCAAATGATACAAGTTAACAAATAAGAAGGAAGCAGTAGAAGAAGAAGGCAGAAGAAGAAGCAGCTTAGCAGTTAAAGCTGTAACCGAAAATCTGAGTTGGCAGCTGATGTGGCAAAGTTAGTTACAGCAGTTATAGTTAGTTAGAAATTAGTTTACAAGTTGTATTTCTAGAATCTTCAGCTGAGCATATATAGTTACATGAATTGTAATTGCTGGATACTTTTGAAAGTTAATACACTCTATTCTCTCTAAACTCCTCTCTCTTGAGCTATACTCTCGCAATTGCTGAATATAGCCACCACCTTCTTGTTGTTTACATCAAGGATCCACCTCGATTCAGCTGAATAGTCGTCGTACTTATTAACTATGTTTATTGCTTGTAACAAATTAAGAGTTAATATCAAAATAGTTATGGAAGTTGGCATCTAAAAAGGTACGCGTAGAGGTTTACAACAGGAACCTAGTGATCTATTTGCCCCGGGGGTTTTGGACTAACGGTTAGAGCACAACACATGATGTGTTGGTTAGGCGCACATCACTAATTTGAACCTTGCTGCAAAAATCCTGGTAGTATTTAAGCCGGGTTGGTTAAATGCTGTTAATGAAAATAGTAATTCATTATTTTTAACAATAGGTCCTGGAGATTTAATTGGAGAAAGGTAGAGGGACGGTCACGGCCTCATTACCAACTGAGTTTCGAACCATACACCATCACTTTTTGGGGATTTCTCCGTTATCTAAGAAAAGAACCTAGTGATTCTTTCCACTAGATTTAAATAGGGGGCAACAAATCAACGGCAGGGAAATGGGTGGGATTCTAAGACCTTTGGTCCCTGTAAGATCAAGGATAAGTCCATTCCCACAGAGTCATATAAATAATGCTTCTGGCCCTTGATCTGTTCATAAAAACCCACTGAAGGTATATCTAAAAGTTAATAATATGAACGATTCTTGTTAAAAGCTTGCACTTTTGAAGCCCCTCGCGTTTGAGTAAAGCAGCAGCCCAGACATAGATCGTATTAAGCGTTTAAATTTTACTAGATTACCTCAAGCTTCACGGATTAAGCAAGACTTAACAATCACTGCATATGCTCTAATTTTGGAGCTAGAATTCAAGATAATTTATTGTTAAGAGAAGTGATTTAGACAATTTTTATTGTACCTCTCAGCAATATGGTTGAACAAGTCGATTTCGCCAATATTCTCTATGTTAATTTTGAGTAACTGGCCTTGGCTACGATCCACGGCGACCTTACACATCTCAATCTTATCCAAGTCATAGCGCAAGTCGCTATTTACATCATTTATCATGTTAATGACTCGCCACATAGCGGGGTCATGGCACACCTTCCACCACGTACTACAAACTCTCTGAGCATTGTTCAGTATATCTATCACTCCCACCCGCTGCAAAATGTCTTCCGTGATTTCCAGAGGAAGCTCCACCCACGGCGGCGATGGCGGTGGTGGTGAGGAGCGAGATGATGTGGCTTTTAGGTTCTTCTGTTTGGCTCTCCGTTTTTTCTGCTTACGCCTCTTTGGCCACGGCATTTTCTTTTCCTCCGCATTTCTCAAGGGTTTTGCCTTTAATCTATATATATATATATATATATATATATATATATATATATATATACACACATATTGTGTCCAAATTAGCAAGACAAAGGAAGCTCAAAGAAATTAATAAGAAGAAAGAAAATGCCATCAAATTAGTCTCAAAGGGATACCCACCTTCAAGACGAGCCCAAATCTGTCAAAATAATTAGCCCATGTAGTCAAACTCTTTTTGAAAACTAATGAGCCCAAATATAACCTATCAGATTTTCTTTTAAGCCCAATACGCCTAGTCCATCTAAAAGAATCCTCCAGAAGCTCTTATCTCGGCCGTAGGATTAAAATAAAATGATCCAATGATCCTCCTTTCTTAAAATTTAGACCTCATCATATTAAGATTTGCTAGGGTTCCCCCATCTCATTCTGGCCGCCATCTTTGTCTTCTTCCTAATCCTTTCTTCTCTTGGACAAAATTTTAACTTGCTTTTACCATGAAATCAGAATGGTTTCACCATTCTCATCAAAGTCTTCATTGTCTCTCTTGCATATCAAATGAAAAGCTGAAAACTGTGGTATCAAAGTTGACAAATCGCTATCTCACTGAAGCAAGAGGACGATTTTGTTGATCTTCTTTCTGTTGCAGTTTGGACGGATCTTGAACGAACAATTTTGAATTTCGAAAGGATCTTTCAATTTCGCTTTCAAAACCCTAGTTTTCCTCTATAAATACTCATCAACTCTCCAGCCGAAGGATCATTGTGGAATCCTCGAAAATAGTTAGAACACGGCAAAATCAAGTCAACAAGTAACTCTCTTCTTTTCTGTAATCTCGGTCCTGTTTAGTTTGCTAAAAAATAGAGTGTCGATCTTGCTACGTGGAGAGAGTAGATCCAAAATCTCAAAGTTCCAGTTCATTGCCCAACAAGAGGTAAAATCCGACTTTTTAATTATGTTCTTTCACTTAAGGGAATCGTATTTTTTGCTTAGAAAAAGTATGTCTTAGGTTTATGATTTATCTATTTTAGGAAATGTACAGATAATATTTTTTGATATTAAAGTGGTGTGAAGAATTCACATTTTAAGTCATGTTGTATTCAAATTAGCTTCGTTAAAACTTTACTGACCAAGCCATGCTATTTGCTATTGTCCTTGACGATTCGAAGAACTGATGGTGTTCAAATGTACTAGAAACTATATCCCTAGAAAAATTAACTTTATGACTGTTTGTTCAAATACTTGATTGACGACTGTTTGACGAAATGCTTGTATGGATATATAAGTTTTT
>NW_017670995.1:224038-229247 GCF_001879085.1 Nicotiana attenuata | reverse complement strand
ATATCGATAAACTTAAAGTGGAGTCATACTGAAATAAATCCGGCCAAAGAATCATTTAAATTTTTAGATAGCCGATTAAAGTGAATTTTAAATTAAGGATAATATCTTCACTTGCATCATTATAAAGATAATCATTATTATAATATATATAAAGTTTTAGAAATTGAATTTTCAAAATAGAAATATTTTTTGAAAGATAAAATCATACCAAATAAGAGTTCAAGTCGTAGTATAAGAGTCACGTCGTAATCAAAGAATCGTTTATATCGTGTCAACCTTTGTGCTTTGCCATAAATATGAGTTATTATTTCACTTTGTTGCTATTTTTAGTTCCAATGACACCTATTAGAATAGTGCAAAAATAAAGTTATCACTACGAGAATTGAGAAAATGTTAGTCTTTTTTCACGTAGTGTTTCTTAATTAATATCTGACGATTATCTATAATTATTTAGAAGGTTTAGTGTTAAGGTTATTTACATATAATTCAAATAACTCGGATATTTAACATGGTTAATGTCAAATATCAAAATGGAGTAAAAAAATTCACTAGCTAAAGAATTTTTTATATTAGATAGCCAACTAAAATGAGTTTTGAATTAAGAATATTTTCAATTGCATTATTATAAAAATAATATTTTGGAAACTGAAATTTTAAGAAAGAAATATTTTTTAAGAGATATCAACATAAGAGTTCAAGTAGTAGTAAAAGAGTTAAGTTTTATCCAAAGAGTCATTCATTGTCTCAACATTTTATTGTTTTGCCATAAATATGAGTTATTATGCTTCCTGACTTATTTTAGGATCCAATGACACCGACAAGAATGGTATCAAAAAAGAAAAATAGAAGAAATGGTTAATTTTTTTCATGTAGCTAATATCCAATGATTATCTATATTTACTCAGAAAGTGTAAATTTTAAGATTATTTACATACAATCCAAATAACTTAAATATTTGACATGATTAGTGTCCGCGCATCCGCGCGGGTACTAATACTAGTTTAGAGTATAAAAAGCCACTCATTTGAGAATATTGATTGTTTTTTTGGTAATGAAGACATATATATATATATATATTAAAAACACATACTAAGAGTTATTACATAATTCATTACATATAGGAATTGTTTTAGGACACATAGTTCCTAGCTTGTCCCTTTCCAAAATAGAAATAACAAAAGTAGGAGGAATTAGATAAATCATTAAGCTTCCAAGGACTGGTAAGTTGCTTCCATTCTTCGCCATTGAGTCAGCCGCCTGATCAGCCTCTCTGTAGACATGCTGTAGTGGCGGATCCCCTGCTCTACTCAATAGGCATCTGCAATCATCAATTAAATTATAGGAACGGTTCTTATTATCAATTAAATTAATGAGTTCCTTACAATCCATGTCAATGGTGAGGGGGAGGTAGTTATTCTCTATGGTTAACTTCAGACCATGCAGTAGTGCTAGTGTTTCCATGTATATACTAGATGCATGTGAAAAACTCATGTTAAACCCCAAAACCCATTCTCCATTGCCCTTTGTGATAATCCCTCCTATGTCGTATTTGCCTGGATTTCCCAAACATGAGCCATCCACGTTGAGTTTATAGGTGTTCGTTCTAGCGGTTTCCATTTAATGAGTATGGTGTTTCTAATTATAGGGGTCTTTTTTGGTTTGTGGCCAAGAGTTTGTATTCCATGGCTTTGTTAACTATATTTTTTAGAAGTAGAGGCTTACTACTATTGTTGAATATCGTCTCATTTCTATGCAGCCAAATGTGCAAGAGGATAAAGGGGAGAACATCAGAATAGTCGAGATATTCATTGAACCTAGTGTTCGAGTTGCTTTGTGCTTTTAACCAGTTATGCATAGTGAATTGATCTGACGAATCTGGAGGAAGAAGCTTGAAGCCAGTTTGATCCCAGATGGTTTTTGAGTACTTACACCTAAAGAACATATGTATTATATTTTCATTTGTAGTGCTACAGATGTTACAGGTTGGAGAGTTGCCAATATTCCTGTTAAAAAGCATTTGTGATGTGGGGAGTCTATTATGGATAGACGTCCAAAGGAAGAATTTTTTTTGGCTGAGGGTTTTGATTTTCCATAGCCATTTGTAATTTTTTGTGTCTCTCTCCTTGTCACGACCCGGATTTCCCACCCTCGGGGGTCGTGATGGCGCCTACTCGTAGAAGCTAGGCAAGCCACACTCTTAGAATCCATAAGTACTTTTGTTTTAGATCCATTTTTACCAATTAAATTAGCAGGAAATAAATAATTAAACAACAGCGGAATTCGTAATTTAGCGGAATACTTAAACGAAATAAACCAAGATAATAAGGAAGATCCACATATGCCTCTACCCAGAACTGGTGTCACAACATTCACGGACTACTAAGATTTACTACATACAACCGTTTGAAAGAGAGTAACATTTTCTGTCTCGAATACAAGAGATAACAGAACATAAATAAAGATAGAGGAGACACCGGGCCTGCGGATGCCTGCAAGGCTACCTCGGTGTCTCGGAGGACTGAAGGCTGGTTCCTGAGCTACTACTGTTGTTTGGTACCTGGATCTGTGCAAAAGAGCACAGAGTGTAGTATCAGCACAACCGACCCCATGTGCTGGTAAGTGCCTAGCCTAATCTCGGCGAAGTAGTGACGAGGCTAGACAGGACTACTACATCAACCTGTGCAGTTACATAATGTACACCGAAAAGTAAAGCAGGTAAGCAAGTAAGGATGGGAGGGGGAAACATGCTTCGGAGAATAACAAGTAAAGCAGAATATCAAGAGAACCATATAGGAACCAAAATCCAACTACTAGCAAGAATAAGGAAAACAAAGGCAGATTTCACTTTCTTTTCACATCTTGTTGCAGGCGTGCAACCCGATCCCATTTTATTATATCTCGTGGTAGGCGTACCACCCGCTCCCATTTCATTAAATTTCGTGGTAGGCGCACCACCCGCTCCCATTTCATTAAATCTCGTGGTAGGCGTACCACCCGCTCCCATTTCATTAAATCTCGTGGTAGGCGTACCACCCGCTCCCATTTCATTAGATCTCGTGGTAGGCGTACCACCCGCACCCATTTCATTAAATCAACAGTTCTTCCAAATGAAATTTACTCCAACAAACGCAACAAATAATACGAATTCATAAGACAACAAGTACACAATAATTATGACTCGCTGAGGAAAACAAGTAATGACAAGTAGCAACTAATTATGGACTTTAAGGAGCAAATAGGCAATTTAATATTTAGTATGCTAAATGTCAAGTAGCAATTAAGTCACATAAATATGTAGTAATTATAGCATAAATTCAAGGCATAATGTTGCGCATGGATACCTCGAGCCAATAATAACAAGTAACACAACAAAGGAAAATGCCAACATAAAGAATGACAGTAATAGTGGAATAAGACAATTAATGCACTTGAAACGATAACAACACGAAAATCCGTAAATACAAGTAAAGGACAACATAACTCAATTATCAGCAAAAATCAGGAAAATCAAAGACAAGTGCACGGCATCACCCTTCGTGCTTTTAATCTCTTTCCTCACCAAAGCAATTAGAATAAAGAGATGTGCACGGCATCACCCTTCGTGCTTTTACACTCTTCCTCACCCAAACAACAATCACAAACAAGGGCAAGGGAATAAACAAAATAATAATAGAAATCCCGGCAAGGGAACGCAATTTAAATACTCTTTCTCTTCCTTTCACTTTTATTTCATATCTCACTTTACCACTTGAGCAAATGCTCCAAAGGGTTCAACCATTTCATATACGTTCACAATTGTAATATAACTTGAGCCAACACTCCTCGATTTTTATAGGTCACAATTTTCTTTCATAAGCTTTTAACAACAAATAGGGATCATCACCAAGGCAAGAGAAATACAACGAAATCAAGATATTCATAATTTAAAGACTCACGGTCATGCTAGACACCAACGTATAGATACTCGTCACCATGCCTATACGTCGTACTCGACAATTACCACATAGCAAATAGAACTTAACTCCTAATCTCTCAAGCTAAGGTTAGACCAAACACTTACCTCAAACTTCCACGGTCAATTCAATCCTCAATAACCGCCTTTCCTCTCGAATTCGGCTCCAAATCAATTGTATCTATACAATAATGACTTCAATACATCAATAAATGCTAAACAATACCAACCCAATGCCTAATTATAGCTTTTCCATCATTTTTCCCAACAACTCAAAAATCGACCCCGGGCCCGCTTGGTCGAAGCACGAGGTTCGGACCAAAATCAAAGCCCCCATTCACCCACGAGCCCAAATATATAATTTATTTTCAAATTCGACCCCAAAACGAGGTCTAAATCAAGAAAAATCAAAAAGCCCTAACTCTACCCAAATACCCAATTTTCTACTTTAAATCACATGTTTTAGACCTAGAATTTCAATAGATGTTGAAGGAAATGGAAGAAAATAAGCTAAGAATTACTAACCCAAGAGGTTTTGATGAAGAATTGCTTCAATGGTCGCCCAAGAGCTTGGAGAAGAAAGGTTTTGGTGAAAACTTGGTGAAATCCCGTAATGGTTCTGTTTTGGGGTTTTAAAAATAACTGGGCAAAATTGCCCTTCGCGTTCGCGGAAGGAAGGTCGCGTTCGCGAAGGGTAGACTTGACAAATCATCGCGTTCGCGATAGGGAGAGCGTGAACGCGAAGAGAAAAGCTGGGGGGTCCAGGATTTGTTCTACACGAACGCGTGGGCTATCACGCGAACGCGACGAAGTAATCTGGCAAACTACGCGAACGCGGTCAAGGGTATGCGATCGCGAAGAGGAAAAGAGGGCTAAGCCCTCAGGGTCAAATAACACTACGCGATCGCGAGGGGATTGATGCGAACGCGATGAAGGAAACACATAAAGCTTTGTGAACGCGGAAGAGGCGTCGCGAACGCGAAGAACAAAGGGACCTGCAACTGCTGAAGCCATTTTCTGCAATTTTCCTAAGTTCGAAACCACTCCGAAGCACTTCCGAAACACTCCTGAGCCCTCGGGGCTCCTAACCAAACACATGCACTAACTCAACAACATCCTACGAACTTAACCGTGCGATCAAATCGCCAAATAACATCAAAAACAACGAATCAAACCTCAAAATCACTAGTTTTTCTTCAAACTTCATGAACTTTCAAATTTAGAGTTTTAAGTCCGAAACACGTCAAACGACGTCCA
>NW_017670995.1:197700-221691 GCF_001879085.1 Nicotiana attenuata | reverse complement strand
GGTAAGGTGATAACCAGTCCATCCCCAATATAATATCGAAGTCAACCATGTCTAAAAGCAATAAATCTACACGAGTCTCAAGACCTCCAATCACCACAATACAAGAATGATGGACTCGATCGACCACAATAGAATCACCCACCGGTGTAGATACATAAACAGGAACACTCAATGAATCACTAGGCATGACCAAATACGGCGCAAAATAAAACCGAAGCTTCTCTACCACAAACCAGAACAACACCTGCACCTCCACCTCTAATACCTTTACCTCCACCTCTAGCATCTCTACCTCCACCTCTAATACCTCTACCTCCACCTCTAATACCTCTACCTCCACCTCTAATACCTCTACCTCCACCTCTAGCTAACTGAGCGGGCTGGACGAGTCCCTCAATGAACCTCCTCACTCTCTCCCACGGTGGGAAGTATGATAAGAGCATGACGAGCCAAGTCGATGAATCTGATCTCGTACTGAGTAACAGTCATAGAACCCTGTTGGGGACGCTCAAACTGCCTCCGATATACCACTCTCTGAGTGATGGGGAGAAACTTCTCCAGAAATAGCTGCGTGAACTGTCCTCAAGTCAAAGCTGGTGATCCTGCTGGTCCAGCAATAATCCCTCCACCAAGTCTTGGCGGATCCAGACAAGCGAAATGTAGCAAAATCAACCCCATTGGTCTCAACAATCCCGATGTTCCGAGGAACCTCATGACCACTGTCCAGATAATCCTGGGGATCCTCAGTAGATGCACCGCTGAATGTAGTAGTGAAGAGCTTGGTGAAACTTATCCAACCTCCACAAAGCCTCTGAAGACGTAGCTGATCTATCACTGGTCTATGCTGCTGCTCAGCTAAAGAAGCGGTACATGACCTCGCCATTCGCGAAGGGACAAGAGTAGAGGTTTCAATTTAACATTTGAGAAACAAAACCGCACGACAGGAAAGAACAAGTGTGAAGTTTTCCTAACTCCGTAGCCTCTAGGGGATAAATACAGACGTCTCCGTACCGATCCCTCAGACTCTACTGAGATTGTCCGTGAATTGTGAGACCTATGTAACCTAGAGCTCTGATACCAACTTGTCACGACCCGGATTTCCCACCCCCGGGGGTCGTGATGGCGCCTACTCGCATAGGCAAGCCACACTCTTAGAATCCATAAGTACTTTTGTTTTAGATCCATTTTTACCAATTAAATTAGCAGGAAATAAATAATTAAACAATAGCGGAATTCGTAATTTAGCGGAAGACTTAAACGAAATAAACCAAGATAATAAGGAATATCCACATATGCCTCTATCCAGAACTGGTGTCACAATATTCACGGACTACTAAGATTTACTACATACAACCGTTTGAAAGAGAGTAACATTTTCTGTCTCGAATACAAGAGATAACAGAACATAAATAAAGATAGAGGAGACACCGGGCCTGCGGACACCTGCAAGGCTACCTCGGTGTCTAAGAGGACTGAAGGGTGGTTCCCGAGCTACTACTGCTGTTCGGTACCTGGATCTGTGCAAAAGAGCACAGAGTGTAGTATCAGCACAACCGACCCCATGTGCTGGTAAGTGCCTAGCCTAACCTCGGCGAAGAAGTGACGAGGCTAGACAGGACTACCACATCAACCTGTGCAGTTATATAATGTACAGTGGAAAGTAAAGCAGGTATAAGCAAGTAAGGATGGGAGGGGGAAACATGCTTCGGGAAATAACAAGTAAAGCAGAATATCAAGAGAACCATATAGGAACCAAAATCCAACTACTAGCAAGAATAAGGAAAACAAAGGCAGATTTCACTTTCTTTTCACATCTTGTTGCAGGCGTGCAACCCGATCCCATTTCATTATATCTCGTGGTAGGCGTACCACCCGCTCCCATTTTATTAAATCTCGTGGTAGGCATACCACCCGCTCCCATTTTATTAAATCTCGTGGTAGGCGTACCACCCGCTCCCATTTCATTAAATCTCGTGGTAGGTGTACCACCCGCTCCCATTTCATTAAATCTCGTGGTAGGCGTACCACCGACTCCCATTTCATTAAATCAACAGTTCTTCCAAATGAAATTTACTCCAACAAACGCAACAAAGAATACGAATTCATAAGACAACAAGTACACAATAATTATGACTCGCTGAGGAAAACAAGTAATGACAAGTAGCAATTAATTATGAACTTTAAGAAGCAAATAGGCAATTTAATATTTAGTATGCTAAATGTCAAGTAGCAATTAAGTCACATAAATATGTAGCAATCATAGCATAAATTCAAGGCATAATGTTGCGCATGGATACCTCGAGCCAATAATAACAAGTAACACAATAAAGGAAAATGTCAACATAAAGAATCACAGTAATAGTGGAATAAGGCAACTAATGCACTTGAACTGATAACAACAAGAAAATCCGTAAATAGAAGTAAAGGACAACATAACTCAATTATCAGCAAAAATCAGGAAAATCAAAGACAAGTGCACGGCATCACCCTTCGTGCTTTTACTCTCGTCCTCACCAAGCAATAATATAATGAAAACGTGCACGGCATCACCCTTCGTGCTTTTACTCTCTTTCCTCACCAAAGCAACTAGAATAATAAAATGTGCACGGCATCACCCTTCGTGCTTTTACACTCTTCCTCACCCAAGCAACAATCACAAACAAGGGCAAGGGAATAAACAAAATAATAATAGAAATCCCGGCAAGGGAACGCAATTTAAATACTCTTTCTCTTCCTTTTACTTTTATTTCATATCTCACTTTACCACTTGAGCCAATGCTCAAAAGGGTTCAACCATTTCATATACGTTCACAATTGTAATATAACTTGAGCCAACACTCCTCGATGTTCATAGGTCACAATTTCCTTTCATAAGCTTTTCACAACAAATAGGGATCATCACCAAGGCAAGAGAAATACAACGAAATCAAGATATTCATAATTTAAAGACTCACGGTCATGCTAGACACCAACGTATAGATACTTGTCACCATGCCTATACGTCGTACTCGACAATTACCACATAGCAAATAGGACTCAACTCCTAATCCCTCAAGCTAAGGTTAGACCAAAGACTTACCTCAAACTTCCACGGCCAATTCAATCCTCAATAACTGCCTTTCCTCTCGAATTCGGCTCCAAATCAATTGTATCTATACAATAATGACTTCAATACATCAATAAATGCTAAACAATACTAACCCAATGCCTAATTATAACTTTTCCATCATTTTCCCAACAACTCGAAAATCGACCCCGGGCCCGCTTGATCAAAACACGAGGTTCAGACCAAAATCAAATTCCCCATTCACCCACGAGCCCAAATATATAATTTTTTTTCAAATTCGACCCCAAAACGAGGTTTAAATCAAGAAAAATCAAAAAGCCCTAACTCTACCCAAATACCCAATTTTCTACTTTAAATCACATGTTTTAGACCTAGAATTTCAATAGATGTTGAAGGAAATGGAAGAAAATAAGCTAAGAATTACTAACCCAAGAGGTTTTGATGAAGAATTGCTTCAATGGTCGCCCAAGAGATTGGAGAAGAAAGGTTTTGGTGAAAACTTGGTGAAATCCCGTAATGGTTCTGTTTTGGGGTTTTAAAAATAACTGGGCAAAATTGCCCTTCGCGTTCGCGGAAGGAAGGTTGCGTTCGCGAAGGGTAGACTTGAAAAACCATCGCGTTCGCGATAGGGAGAGTGCGAACGCGAAGAGAAAAGATGGGGGGGGGGGGGGGGGNTCCAGGATTTGTTCTACGCGAACGCGTGGGCTATCACGCGAACGCGACGAAGGAATCGAGCAAACTATGCGAACGCGGTCAAGGGTATGCGATCGCGAAGAGGAAAAGAGGGCTAAGCCCTCAGGGTCAAATAACACTACGCGATCGCGAGGGGATTGATGCGAACACGATGAAGGAAAAACATAAAGCTTCGCGAACGCGGAAGAGGCGTCGCGAACGCGAAGAACAAAGGGACCTGCAACTGCTGAAGCCATTTTCTGCAATTTTCCTAAGTCCGAAACCACTCCGAAACACTCCCGAGCCCTCGTGGCTCCTAACCAAACACATGCACTAACTCAACAACATCCTACGAACTTAACCGTGCGATTAAATCGCCAAATAACATCAAAAACAACGAATCATACCTCAAAATCACTAGTTTTCCTCAAACTTCATTAACTTTCAACTTTTGAAATTTAAGTCCGAAACACGTCAAACGACGTCTGATTTCAACCAAACTTTACAAAAACATATTAAATCACATATAAGACCTGTACCGGGCACCGGAACCAAAACACGGGCCCGATACCAACACGTTCTAATCAATTTTCATTTCAATTTTCCTTAATAATTTCAGAAAAATAATTTTACTCAAAAATTCATTTCTTGGGCTTGGGACCTCGGAATTCGATTCCGGGCATACGCCCAAGTCCCATATTTTCCTACGGACCCTTCGGGACCGTCAAATCACGGGTCCGAGTCCGTTTACTAAAAATATTGACCGAAGTCAAATTCATTCATTTTAATACCAAAATTTAGCATTTTTCACACAATTTCACATTTAAGCCTTCCGGCTACGCGCCCGGACTGCGCACGTAAAACGATACGACTTTAAATGAGGTTTTCAAGGCCTCGAAAGCACAGAATGGATAAGAAAACAGGTGATGACCCTTTGGGTCGTCACACTCCTCTCCCCCCTTATTAGAGAGCATTTCATAAGCTGATTTAATTGTAAAGATCACATTGGTACTTTTGCCCCATTTGTATTTGTCTTCAATTGGTTGGAATTGCTTGATGTAGGTGCTAGTGATTTTGTTCTTAACATCAATTGGTAGCTGGAAGGATAAGTTACTAAGGTTATATGTATTATTTTCAATAATATCCATTAATAGTTGGTGTTGTTCATGACTCATTAAGGTCCCTTGGATTTGGGATCTTAATGTTTCCTTGTTACCTAGCCAGTCGTCCTGCCAGGTTTTAATGGATTGCCCGTTCTCAATTTCCCAGTGAATATCTTGTTTACAAATACTTGTGCCCCGGACAATGTTTTTCCAGATATGGGAGCCATATTTATATTGGAGATTCCAGCTTTGTTGGGGTTCCTACTATTATATATGTTGTGAAGTACCCTACTCCAGAGGGATTTATGATCTTTTTTATATCTCCAAGCTAAGCTAGCACTGAAGGACTGGTTTTTCCGTTTTGATTTGTATAATTCCAGACCTCCGTCCTGCTTTTGCTTTGTGGCTGTGTCCCAACTTATCAAATGGCATTTTCTTTTTTCGGAGGTGCTTCTCCATAGGAAGTTTCTTTAGATGCTATCAATGTTTTTAATAGTAGCTTGGGGAAGGTTGTAGATTTGCATAACATGATTAGGGATTGCGGCCAGAGTTGATTTAATGAGAGCGGTCCTTCCGGCTATGTTAAAGGGGTTTATTTTCTACCCTTTTAGTCTATTGTTTAGTCGGTCGATTATATATTGAAAGTCTTTCTCTGAGGGATTAGAAAACCCTATGGGAAGTCTTTCTTTAGTGTGGCTTATTGATAGACATTTGCTAAAGTCGGTTTTCATATCTATTGGGATATTTTCAGAAAAAATTAGCCTTGATTTGTTGAAGTTGATAGATTGGCCTGAATGTACACAAAATTTGTTGAGGGTGTCTATGATGGAGTTGCAGCTTTTTTGGTTAGCGTATGCTAGGAGGATTAAATCATCTGCAAAGAATAGATGGGATAGAGGGGGACTTTTTGAAGGAATTTTGACTGGATCCCACCTGCAGCAGTCAATTTTGTGGTGGATTAGTCTCGAGATAATTTCCATAAAGATGATGAAAATGTAGGGGGATAGGGGATCTCCTTGGCGAATAGCTCTAGAAGGTTTAAAGAATTCTGTGTTGGATCTGTTGATAATGATAGAGGTAGATGTGGTAGAGATACAAGACATAATTAGGTCAATTAGGTCTTGGGGGAATTTTAGGGAGGTTAGTGAGAATTTTATAAATGACCATTCTAGTTTATCGAACTTTTTTTCTAATTCTATTTTGATCAACATTTTCCCTTTTCTCCCTTTTAAATTTTTAAAGTGATTCAGAACCTTGTGCACAATGATAGGATTTTCTGAAGATCTTCTGCCCTTCATGAAGCTAGTTTGTGTTGGGTGGATTAATTTGGACAGGGAGGGTTTGATTCTATTGAAGATGATTTTTGTTACTACCTTATAGGCGGTGTTACACAAGCTAATAGGTCTATATTGCTTGATAGTTTCAGCATTCTGGCATATTGGGATTAGGCAAATGTAAGTGCTATTCATGTCCTCGGTCATTTTTTCCCCCTAAAGGTGTCTTTGCAGAAATCAATTAATTTCTCTTTAGTTTCGTTCCAGAATTTCTGGTAGAAAAAGGGGTGTAGACCATCCGACCTGGGTTCTTTGTAAGGTTTAAAAGAATCTATAGCACTTTTAATTTCGCGGGTTGTGATGTCTTGGCACAGGGTTTGTTGGTCTATGTTTGTGTAGTATTTGTTTATTAAGGATTTAATATCTTTTTGGTCGTAGTACCAGTTGCCCACTTTGTCTTTAAGACTTAGGATTTTATTCTTTTTTCTACGTTGCATGGTAGTGATAGCATCCGCTTCATTCAACCATTGTATTTGGGATTTGAGCCTCCAAAATTCCTCCTCTAGTTTTAGAATGTCATTGTATTCCTTCAGTAGAGTTGTTTCGAGGTCAAGTAGGAATTGACTGGTCGTATAGTTCGGGGAATTTTGTATTCCATTAATTCTGGAGATATAACATTTTTTTAGGCAGAATGGCCTAAATGATACCTATACTTGTGTCACTTTGTCATGTCGGTCCTCCTATTTTACTTTTTTTCATCCAGACACTTTAACTTGATCAAAATCCCTCTGACCGTTGACCAAGCACATGTGGCAAAATAATGGTTGAGCTGGACAAAGTGGGTAATTCACGCGTATAATGAGCGTGAATATGAACATTTTGAACCAGAAATAATTAAAATAAAAAATAAAAAATCATTAAAATAAGAATAAAAAATAAATAAGTAAAAGAAAAAAGCAAAAGAGTCCGTTTTGGTTCCCCCCTCCCCTCCCCAGAGGGACGAAAACCAAGGGCCAATATCACGACCTAAATTCCACTAAAGGTCGTGATGGCGCCGGACACCACTGTCAGGCAAGCCAACCCAAAATACTTAATTAAATTCTCATTTTAATACTCTTGAAAACTATGACTTTTCTTCAAATTTACCAATTTAAGAAGATAATTGCTTCGAGTCAAATTAAATAATAAGTAATTAATACAAAATACTCCATAACCATCCCAGAACCCGGTGTCACAAGTGCATGAGCTATTTCTAAGAAGCAATACAGTGCATCATCCGTCCGGAATACAAATGGACAGAAAGCAAATACAATACGCTGAATGAGAGACTATACTAGCTGCGGGCCGCCTCGAGAAAATACAGCTCACCTAGTCTCCGTGTCAACCATGCTGCTACACCTGCTAAGCCACTAGTGGCGCATGTGCCTGTGCAACAAAAATGCACAGAAGTGTAGTATGAGTACAAAAACAACATGTACTCAGTAAGTATCCCGCCTAATCTCGAAGAAGTAGAGACGAGATGGCAACTTCGACACTTACTAAAGGTCCAGTAATATTATTATTAAGGCGATGACTCACGGATTTATTAAGGACAACAGTAGGTTAAGTAAATTACTAAACAGGTAAAAGTTCCTCTCTATTAAAAGTCTCCGGATTCATAATCCATTAATTAACAAATTTTCTCAAGTTGGGAGAGCAGAAATTAGTATCAACAAATATCAAAGCAAGCAATACAAGCATGCGCAACTCATGCCGAGGTCGTACGACCTGATCCAACAATATTTAAAATGTGCACTGCCGAGGATCGAGCGGCCGAACCATAGATGCATCTATTACCCCGCTCGTGAATCGTACATGCGACGCGGTCAAATATAAATAAATACGACAATCAGTCAATCCTGAATTTATCAGGGAACAATTATCCAAGGAAAAGCCAAATTCTCTTTTAACAATTCAAGAAAATGAAGTTTAATCTTCTTAGAAATTCATTTACCAATTCGATAGGATTTAAGAAATTCAATTGTCAATAAGATCACAGATATTCCAAGTATAGCATGCTTTATGGGTCCTAGACTACCCGGACTTACACATATTAGTGGCTACGCACGGACTCTCGTCATCGTGCGTACGTAGCCCCCACAAATAGGAGCACATAACCAATTATATCACCTATGGGGACAATTCCCTCTTACAAGGTTAGAAAGGAGACTCACCTCGCTCCGAAGATCCATAATCGGCTTTCCACGCCCTTCCGAAAACTCAAATTGATGCACAACGCTCAAAAACTTGCCAATAGTTATGCAAATCCATTAATATATACTCAATTACTCATTACAATCCAATTTATAACAATTCCTAACCCCGGTCGAAAAGTTGACAAAAATGCCCTCGGGCCCACGTGCCCGAATTTCCAAAATTTTCGAAGAATAAGTTTACCCATAGCCTCACGAACTCAGATATATAATTTTTTCCTAATTCCATACCCAAAATCGTGGTCAAATTCCAAGGATATAAATTTCTAGGTCTTTCTACCCAAACCCCAAATTTCTACCAATTTACATGCTAAAATCCATACAAAATCAATGTATTTAACTCAAGATAGGTGGGATTAACTTACCTTATCATAGATGGAGAAAATCTCTCTTCCAAAAGCTCCAAACTCGCCCAGCCCGAAGTGAAAATGGGAGGAAATGAGCCTAAACTCGATTTTTAGAGATAGCTCACTGCCTCCAATCCTTTCGCACCTGCGGTCTACTGATCGCTTCTGCGGTCCCGCAGGTGAGGACCAATGGCCGCTTCTGCGGCTTTCCCGAAGCCTCTTACTTTTGCATCTGAGCTTCTCCTTCCGCAAGTGCGGTCCCGCATCTGCGGCTCCTCTGGCCGCTTCTGCGGCTCCGCACCTGCGGCCCAAGTCTCGCAGGTGTGGTTGTACCAGCAACCAGCAACTTCAGCCTTTTCCAAAAGTCCATTTTCGATCCGTTAACCACCCGGAATCCACCCGAGGTCCCCGGGACCCCAACCAATCATACCAACCAGTCCCAAAATACATTACGGATTTGCTCGAGGCCTCAAATCATATCAAACAACGCTAAAACCACGAATCGACCTCCAATCCAAACTTTATGAACTTTAGAATTTCAAACTTCTACTTTCGATGTTTAAACCTATCAAATCACGTCCGGTTGACTTCAAATTTTGCACACAAGTCATATTCGACATTACGGACCCACTCCAACTTTCGGAATCAGATTCCGACCCCGATATCAAAAAGTTCACTTCCGGTCAAACTTCACAAAAACCTTCAAATTTCTATCTTTAGCTAAATGACTCCAAAATGACCCACGGACCTCCGAATTCACTTCCGATCGCGCTCCCAACACCAGAATCACCATACGGAGCTACTCTCAGACTCGGAATCCCAAACGGACATCAATAACACTGAAATGCACTGCAATCCAAACTTATGAAATTTCTTCCAAAATGCTAACTTCCAAAATAGGCGCCAAAACGCTCCCGGGTCATCCAAAACCCGATCCGGGCATACGCCCAAGTCTGAAATCATCATACGAACCTGTTGGAACCTTCAGATCCCGATCCCGATGTCGTTTACTCTGAAATCCAATCCTAGTCAATTCTCTCAACTTAAAGCTTTCGAAATGAGAATTTCCTCTCCAAGTCAATTCCGAACTTCCCAAAATTTAATTCCGACCACGCGTACAAGTCATAATGCCTGAATTGAAGCTGCTCATGGCCTCGAACTGCTGAACGGCGCGCTAGGGCTCAAAACGACCAGTCGGGTCATTACATCCTCTCCCACTTAAACATACGTTCGTCCTCGAACATGCTAGGAACTGTGGTGGGGTTGTCTGGAATCACTGCTTAATACCTCGTGCACCTGCCCGTGCTACCACAACTCAGTTGGGCACACCTGCTCGATCAAATCTAAAGATAAACTCTTTCATTTAGGCAATAAGCCTTGGAGCCCAGTTTCAACATCCGAAATCCTCTGCCAGGCCTGCTTTTGACATATGAACACCGTATCAATCACCACACGCCGCACCAAAACATGACTGCACACCCTTGCTGAATTCGCACCATGCACCCCATCATTCACAAGACCATAATAACACTCTCTGATCATAATAGTCGACATTTCCCGAATATGATGCTCACAAGGCACCCCATGACATATATAAGTCATGTTCCAACTATGGCAATGCCGCCACGATGGAAGGGACGTGTAGAAATTCATAACCAACTGCCGAATCAATGATTCATAGGATCTATACTCCTGTCAAGAACCATCACCTCTTTCTGAACCAAATAATGGTCTTTGCTCCTTAATATACTTCATATAATCCGATCGCACTGATCCGAGATCCAGTAACCTTATTTTACCCTGTACGAACTGCTCAGGCAACAAGTCACCCCTGACATGACCAAAAGTCTCATATGATGCTACAACGTGCCAATAGGCTACCACTCGAACGCGATACATAAGGAAAATGAACTCTGGAAGGGACTACTCAAATCACGCAACTAATATGTACTTTCCTTAGAAAAATGGAGAAACAAAACACATAGAATAGAATAAAAGGGACTGTAATTATCATCTCATTGTTGCGGCGTGCAACCCGATCCGCACATAAAACTCGCATAAGGAGATACACATCGAGCTGAATTGCTCATCACAACAAAATACCGAATATCGGTCACAAGCACGCTAAGTGCATAATACCATCCCTGAGGGGACACATAGTGCCATAAGCTACAAACTCAAGCACAACTGAGGTGCAATATACGATCTGAATCTCAAGAGCCATTTTGCTCATATAACATCATCTCTACGCGGAACCTCAACACATAAGCAATTTCCCAAGCCGTCTCACAACTCATACGGCACAATATATTATTACATGAAATAACTGACGACGAAATAACACCCTGACCGCCCTTCCATAAGGAGCGCATTACTGAAATGGACACATCTGGCCTGACATAGAGCCCATATTCACATTTAAATCCATCCATAGACCTCAAGCTGATTCTGATCGCACCGAACTAGGCTAATAACCTTTCAAAGGTCCATAAATACTCCCATTTCTCTCATAACACATAAGAACAACCATCATGACCGGAGTAATCATCCACAGTCCACACTCCAATAAACCCAGTGCCCTCCAGGCATAAATTCTCAAATTCACGATACCGCCACAATCTCCATACTTGGTTTCATTATCCAATCAATCAGTGACTACATGCCACACTTGTACAATCTTCCCGTGGAACACGCCCCCACGGCCTTTCGTAGCAGATAACAGGTCTGTACATCCAAACCACCGGCCGCACTAATGCTGAAAAGTGATCAAGAATCCTTAACCAGGATGCAAAGCCTTTTTCACAAAACCCCGATCTCAGGCGACGCTGAAGACAATACCAACTTACTTTAAACATGGAAACTACTTCCTGCTCATCCGAGCTCGTGACGTTCTTGTCAACACCGAACTGTAACCTTGATCCTCACTTCAAATTTCATACCACTCACTGCACCCCACACGCCAATATATAATAGAACACGATTTTCATTATAACTCCGGAACCACTAATAGATTAACACTACATCATATCAAAACTTTTCACTTAGATCACTTCAGAAGAACCATTGCGACACACAGGTGAATTCTTATAACCGCAAAATACGCCAAATCTCTAAGTAGTGGTCTTAATCCACCATAGCCCTTCCGGGACCCGCCTACACATGACAGGCCATAACAATAGAATACTTCTGAATAACATTAATTATGGCGGCCGACAAGCCTCACATGTACCGCCACAAATCACTTGCATAACTTGATCGCGCTAAAGGGACCGATCACTGCCACAAATATACCAATTCAACTATGGCTAATCAATCTATCTTTTTCCAATTTATCCTTAACTGTCTTGGAATAATAATAACTTCATTCAACACATAATGCACTCCACCCGAGTGGCCTTGAAACCCGAGACCATGCTGTCCCAAATCCCACGAACCATTTCATACCTTCCTTGCGCGCATATTCGCATCTCGACTGGCTCATCCATTCTGATGATTCCTCTACGAATCCGAAGTCTTTTTCTCTTTTTTTTCTCAATGCTACACCGCAAGTCAAAACATCATAGTACATTCTGAGCCTCTCATCATAAGCTGCTTCACAAGCCCGATCCCTAAACACATTGCGGGCTTCAATCCTTAGGCACCGCATTTTTAACCTTTGAATTTACTAGAACCATTGTTGAGAGCCACCCGCTCTGACTTGGCCCCGAATATGATCAACTCCATAAATCTTCTAGCACATGAATACCCTCTCGGCGAAGCACCCGACAGCATCACTTCCCTTGGAACCCACATCTATACAAGGTATAAATCTTGAATCCTTCCCCAAGTCTGAACATGGGCCAATAAGGCCAACCATAGCACACCTTTAACAATTCCTTTGCTCAAATCACCGCTTATGTCCTTTCCGAAGCTGAAATGACCCATCAATACGCTAATAATCAGAAACCTCGCAAGTAGTTAACCAGGCAATCCTTAATCATAGGCGGTGGGACTCTCCCACTTAGCCTGAAGCCATTATTACGCAAATTCTGGAATTCACCAGGATCCTTTATCTCTTGTTGACATAACCTTGCGCAATCAACCGCCAAAGTTCTCGGAATCTTTCTGTAAAACCTCCTTGTTATACTCTGAATCATCAACCACGTCCACACGACCGATATTTTTGCTGTATAGCCAATAGAACCCTTTGCAGAAGCTTCGCCAACCATGCGACTGCCGATCCGCTCACTGGAGATAACCCACCTGTGGGATTTACGTACCGACGTCTTCCAACGCTGCTATGCGGGGTGCAATCCCCACGACATTAATGACCCATCCTGAGTCCAAGCTCACTCTCTAGCTGCACAAGTCCATTCACCTCCCGTGGACATCAATTAAGTGCGTGGCAACATCCTTCCAATTCAAAGTTAGGTTGTATGCTTCTTCATTTCAAGCAGCTCCGTTCCGTTATATCAAATCTCCTGCCGCCTAATAGCCCATACTCCAAATTAATCCGTAGGCCCAAATCACCAATCACTAAAATTCCCAAATCACTCCAAACTCTCCCACTTTGGCGAAACTCACCCCTTTAGTCGACTACTCGACCTTTGCTTCTCATATCTGGCCTTCTAGAAATTTTAACCACCGCCTGACACTCCCCACATGTCCTTCCTCGTCCTTTGCCGCTCAGTTGTTGCCTTAAATAAAAATCTATCTTCGTGGCACTTGAACCCACAATTGCTGCTAACTTTAAACCTTTCCGAAGATCATCTTCCTCGAACCGTCGACATTAGGAACACTGATTCAATCCTGGACTACCGCACCCCGCGATATCTAACAGTCGCATCTTCAATACTACTTCACAATGTTTTACCCAAAGGCGAATTGTAGAAGATCATAACTCCGGCGAACTTAGTACGTTCAATTAGGACAACGACACCTCACCATAGAAGAAAACTCTACCACGCTCGCAAATGCCAAGTCTCGTTACTCCACCAGCCCATATCTGACCATTCTTAGTCCGATTGCCCTTCCCCTGCCGGGAATAAAATACCGAATCTCTAGATCGTGCACTGAGTAAACCTCCCTTCAAGTCATTCACTACCCTGACACGTAGGCAAACATCCTACCATCATATCAATACTGCGGAACAATCGTTCATAGAATCATGGCAACTTGTGCCTAGCCTCAGAGCTCTTAGAAGCACCGAAACTGAGCCGAAACGACAAAATATCCTTTCACAAGGCGGCGATAATAGCCCAAACAACTATGCAGGGAGAAACATCCCGCACTACATCGGTAGTGCCATTACAATTCTTCAACTCTCGATTTATAACAAGCGGTTCGCGTCGCATAAGATTGAATAGGAAGGAATTAAAGGCATAAGCCTCCGGGGATCAAATCGCACGATGAGGAATCAAGAAGGGAAGTACTCCTAACAGTCCTGCAGCCTCCCGAGGATAAGTACAGACGTCTCCGTACCGATCCGCAAGACTCTACTAGACTTGCTCATGACTCGTGAGACCCTAGGAACCTAGTGCACTGATACCATGTTGTCACGACTCAAATTCCACTAAAGGTCATGATGGCGCCGGACACCACTCTCAGGCAAGCCAACCCAAAATACTTAATTAAATTCTCATTTTAATACTCTTAAAACTATGACTTTTCTTCAAATTTACCAATTTAAGAAGATAATTGCTTCGAGTCAAATTAAATAATAAGTAATTAATACAAAATACTCCATAACCATCCCAGAACCCGGTGTCACAAGTGCATGAGCTATTTCTAAGAAACAATACAGTGCATCATCCGTCCGTACAAATGGATAGAAAGTAAATACAATACGCTGAATGAGAGACTATACTAGCTGCGGGCCGCCTCGAGGAAATACATCTCACCTAGTCTCCGTGTCAACCATGCTGCTACGCCTGCTAAGCCACTAGTGGCACATGTGCCTGTGCAACAAAAATGCACAGAAGTGTAGTATGAGTACAAAAACAACGTGTACTCAGTAAGTATCCCGCCTAATCTCGAAGAAGTAGAGACGAGATGGCAACTTCGACACTTACTAAAGGTCCAGTAATATTATTATTAAGGCGATGACTCACAGATTTATTAAGGACAACAGTAGGTTCAAGTAAATTACTAAACATGTAAAAATTGCTCTTTATTAAAAGTCTCCGGATTCATAATCCATTAATTAACAAATTTTCTCAAGTCGGGAGAGCAGATATTAGTATCAACAAATATCAAAGCAAGCAATACAAGCATGCGCAACTCATGCCGAGGTCGTACGGCCCGATCCAACAATATTTAATATGTGCACTGTCGAGGGTCGAGTGGCTCGAACCATAGATGCATCTATTACCCTGCTTGCGAATCGTACATGCGACGCGGTCAAATATAAATAAACACGACAATCAGTCAATCCTGAATTTATCAGGGAACAATTATCCAAGGAAAAGCCAAATTCTCTTTTAACAATTCAAGAAAATGAAGTTTAATCTTCTTAGAAATTCATTTACCAATTAGATAGGATTTAAGAAGTTCAATTGTCAATAAGATTACAAATATTCCAAGTATAGCATGCTTTTTGGGTCCTAGACTACCCGGACTTACACATATTAGTAGCTAGGCACGGACTCTCGTCACCTCGTGTGTACGTAGCCCCCACAAATAGGAGCACATAACCAATTATTTCACCTATGGGGACAATTCCCTCTTACAAGGTTAGAAAGGAGACTCACCTCGCTCCGAAGATCCATAACCGGCCTTCCACGCCCACATGCCCGAATTTCCAAAATTTTCGAAGAATAAGTTTACCCATAGCCTCACGAACTCAGATATATAATTTTCTCCTAATTCCATACCCAAAATCGTGGTCAAATTCCAAGGATATAAATTTCTAGGTCTTTCTACCCAAACCCCAAATTTCTACCAATTTACATGCTAAAATCCATAAATAATCAATGTATTTAACTCAAGATAGGTGGGATTAACTTACCTTATCATAGATGGAGAAAATCTCTCTTCCAAAATCTCCAAAATCGCCCAGCCCGAAGTGAATATGGGAGGAAATGAGCCTAAACTCGATTTTTAAAGATAGCTCACTGCCTCCAGTCCTTTCGCACCTGCGGTCCACTGACCGCTTATGCGGTCCCGCAGGTGCGGACCAATGGCCGCTTATGCGGTCTTTCCCCAAGCCTCTTACTTCCGCATCTGCGCTTCTCCTTCCGCAGGTGCGGTCCCGCATCTGCGGCGAAATTACCGCATCTGCGGTCCCTTCCCTCGTGATCCAAACCGCATCTGCGGCTCCTCTGGTCGCTTCTGCAGCTCCGCACCTGCGGCCCAAGTCTCGCAGGTGCGGTTATACCAGCAACCAGCAGCTTCAGCCTTTTCCAAAAGTCCATTTTCGATCCGTTAACCACCCGGAATCCACCCGAGGTTCCCGGGACCCCAACCAATCATACCAACCAGTCCCAAAACACATTACGGACTTGCTCGAGGCCTAAAATCATATCAAACAACGCTAAAACCACGAATCGACCTCCAATCTAAGCTTTATGAACTTTAGAATTTCAAACTTTTACTTTCGATGTTTAAACCTATCAAATCACGTCCGATTGACTTCAAATTTTTCTCACAAGTCATATTCGACATTACGGACCCACTCCAACTTTCGGAATCGAATTCCGACCCCGATATCAAAAAGTCCACTTCCGGTCAAACTTCTCAAAAACCTTCAAATTTCTATCTTTAGCCAAATGACTCCAAAATGACCCACGGACCTCCGAATTCACTTCCGATCGCGCTCCCAACACCAGAATCACTATACGGAGCTACTCTTAGACTCGGAATCCCAAACGGACATCAATAACACTGAAATGCACTGCAATCCAAACTTATGAAATTTCTTCCAAAATGCTAACTTTCAAAATAGGCGCCAAAACGCTCCCGGGTCATCCAAAACCCGATCGGGACATACGCCCAAGTCTGAAATCATCATACGAACCTGCTGGAACCTTCATATCCCGATCCTGATGTCGTTTACTCTGAAATCCAATCCTAGTCAATTCTCTCAACTTAAAGCTTCCGAAATGAGAATTTCCTCTCCAAGTCAATTCCGAACTTCCCGAAATTTAATTCCGACCACGCGTACAAGTCATAATGCCTGAATTGAAGCTGCTCATGGCCTCGAACTGCTGAACGGCGCGCTAGGGCTCAAAACGACCGGTCGGGTCGTTACAGCCAAGGCAACTGAGATGCCTGTTCTCCTTCTCTATATTGTAATTTGCATTTTGTGTCACCGCCATGGATACGGGGATATAGCAGCTTACCACTTAAGCAGATGCGTGTCCCTTCCGATCCTCTGAAGGTCAACGCTCATCACTCATCCCCCTTTTAATTTTCCTTTTTTTCCCCAATTTCTCACTTAGTTATACTACCTTTCTTCCTTTCTTGATATAATTTGATTATCTTTCTAGTTTTGAAGAGTTTATTTGACTAAAAAAAAGATGGAGGCGTGTGTGAAGATAGTTTGATCAAACGAGTTTAAAAATAACTAAATATGTCATAGATATTTATATAGCAATAACAGTTTATTAAGAAAAAATAAAAATTCTAAAAACAAAATTTAAATATAAAATAGACTTTCTAAATATGTCGTCTTACTTGTTCTAAAACTCTTCTAACGAATCATTTCAGTGGATAGCCATTGTTTCCTAGAGTACCTTACTAAAAGTGGCTGTTTTTGCTATCAAATATTAATTTTCTTTTATTTTCATTTAATTTGGACATTTACTAGGAAAAAGGAATCTCTGAATTTTAGGGAAGAGAGATGAGATGGAGGCATTGATGCCCTTTTTCTTTTTCTTTAAGGAAATAATATATAATAAGTGTTATTAGTAGATAAAATATAAAAAATGGCGTGAAATATGATGTGTCATCCCCGTCAAGCAAGTAAGATACACACATGGTCAGAGGGGTTTAAAATATAGATTTTGAACAAGTTAAAGTGTCTGGATGAAAAAAAGTGAAGTAGGAGGACCGGCATAACAAAAGTGGCACAAGTATAGGTGCCATTTAGGCCATTTTGCCCTTTTTATGAAAAATATTGCTAAAAGTGCTAACGTTCCATTCTTTTACATTTTTTGTAAAATCTCCAATTGCTCCTAGTATATTTTCTTGGTTGGTCCATGACTCCTTAACAAGATCTTTGAAAGTTGGGTGAGATAACCACATGGATTCTATTCTAAAGATATTATTGCTATGTGAGAAGTTTTTGAATAGGTCTAATTTTATGGGCCAGTGGTAAGAATGAATTCTTGTTAAGTGCGTGACGTGCGCTTCTTTGAATAAGTTGATCCAGCTTGAGTTTGCTACGTATCTATCTAACCTTTCCATGATTAAAGTTCTAGTTTTTTTCGTTTTATTTGTCCAAGTAAATTTTGAACCCTTATACCCTAAGTCAATAAGCCTACAGAAGTCTAGGCAATTAAGAAATTTCGATACTCTAGGGTAATTTATAGGGAGACCTTCGAATTTTTCGTTTGCCTTAGTGACTTCGTTGAAGTCTCTTGTGACTAACTAGGGGCCCTTAAAACTACTTGCTACTGTATTTTAATTTTTCCAGAGAATTGTTCTTTTTTCGATTAAGTTGCTAGCATAGATAACAGATAGTAGCCAAGGGTTAGAGTTGTTTACCTTTATCATGGGGTGGGTTTCTTGGTCAGTTGTTCCAATTTGATCCACCAGAATATCTCCTGCATTCCACATCATAACCATGCCTCCTAAGTTGCCTTGAGCTGCTACCTGAGCCATGTGAGAGAACCCAAAGGCGTTTATAAGCATGTTGTGATCCGCCATTTTTGTTTCCAAGCGTGCTACAGGAAAGGCCTGTTGTAGTCCAGCATAGACCTAAATTTTCTCCTAAATTCTTCACTCCCTGCCCCCTACAGTTCCATACACTCATACTCATTGGTCTAGATGGGGGTGGGGTGGTCTCCTCCTCCTGTGCATGGGGAGGACTTGCCATGTTCATGTGGGTGTACATCGTCGGAGTCATTACTACCCCGTATTTGAAGATTGCTAGTGGTGTTAGTAGCGCCCTTATATTTATCGAGAATTTTCTCAAATTCATCGAGCAATGTAAGATGATTCTTTTTTCTTTTCTTTCCTTGAACACCAGCGTTTTTGACGTTCGTAGCATGTCATACTCCACTTTCGTGCTATTGATGACCCTTCCTCGTCTTCCTCCCCTTCCGTCTGTTGCATTGGTTGATGGGGTGCTGTTGTAGTTCCCAGAGTTAGTTGTATGTTTGAGTAGTGTATGTGTGGTGGTGGTTGGTTGTGCTGAGGGTTGTTGTGGAAGAGGGGTAGGTTCATGCTTAGGGGTATTGGTGTGCTTGGGGTGTTCCTCTGGTGACGACTCCATGGGATGGGTGAGCTCCCATGGCTGAGTATGGTGAAGTCATTTGGGGCTGTGGGTTCATTAGAGCTAGCCATAGGTGGCTTCCTACATTGTCCAACCCTATCCTTAGTCCCTCCGTTACAATTTGGGCTAGGTAACTCTGATTCTCTATTTGGATAATGATGTCATGGCCCTCTAGATGTAGGTTCATGTTTAGTGAGAACCTCGTTAGGCCGTACTCCAACCATGAAAATGGGGCATGATTTGGAGGTAATGGTGGTGTTGCATACACTATTGGATGACCCTACCTCGATGCTTGTTTGTTCAGCTACTGGGTTCTTTGGTTTTGCTCGCGTGTCCACACATTTCTCATGTGGTTCCTTTGGTGCCTCCTGTAGTAGCTGCTGGTGGGTAGTGTTAGCATCTTTTGTGAGTTCTTTGTGGTGTTTGTCTAGGTTTCCCTTTGCTTGGTTTGTGATGTTGTTACTAGGTAGTGTGGGTAAATAGCAAGGTTCATTCTGCCCTTGTTCTATATCGTTTTCTAGTATAGGAAGGACAAGGTTGTTAGAGTTTAGTGAGTTGACATTTTCTAGGGAGTTGTTTTGATTTGTACTATGATTGTTTGGAGTGATATGATCTGAGCTTTGTTGTCACTAATTAATGAGGTTTTGACAACTTCTTGGGTGTTGCAAGGGTCAACATCCATTATGCCATTATAATTGCAAACTAGGGCATGGTGGAAAGTGTTACTAACCGTTGGTTTCTTTGAGTTTATGTGTGTTTGTGTGGTTTCGTTTGTTGGTCCATTGGATTTTGCTGGGAAGGGTGGATTTCCTAGGGCATTAATGTTTCTAGGCCTTTGGTTATTGAAGGGACGGATTAGGCGCATTGATGGTGTGACTGAACTTGTTGGTTCTTTGTGGATATCCAGTAGATTTTTTGGATGATTTGTTGAGTTTTGTGCTGCTTTGTCTAGGGTTTCCATTTTGTCATCCATCTCATCCATTATTGCATTTAATGTCATGAATTGATTGCCATTGCTTTTGTCTGTAGTGATGCTATTGTCCAGTGGTTGTGACTGTGTTTCAGTTTTATTAATGGTTTCATTGTTCTTCCTTCTGAATTCTTGTCTAGGTTGGTGAATTTGGCCGGAGTTTGTGGTCGGGGTGGTGTCGTGCATCGGAGCTTTTCCTTGCATTTTATATTCTTGTTTTGGTTGTCTTTGTGGAGAGGTGTTTTGCCTTCCCATTTGGTCATCCCTTTTCCTGATTTTTTTATGAGTGACTATGGTCCAGTGGTCTATTTCTTCTATTAGGGATTCAATTCCTTCATTGTTTTGGTGATTAACAGTTACCTCTTTTCCATTTGATGCCTTTGGTGAGGGCAGTTTGTTTGGATATGGCCCAGTCTGCCACATTGTGAGCAAAGCATATTAAAACCCTCGTAGGCAATCTTTTGGTGATGTCTTCCTATAATGACATGAGTTTTAAGAGGGCTTTCTATGGGTACTAGAATACATATTCTCGCATATTTGCCCCTCGTAGTTGAGGCAGTGCAGACATCTATCCTTAACAGCTTTCCTAGTTTTGTTCCTATTTTTTGGAGAATTTCGTTGTCGTAGGATTCTGTTGGTAATTCTGGTAATCTAGCCCAGATGGCTGAGTATGTTTGTGAGGCAGCTGAGGCTACGAACTTTGGATCCCATTTCTAAACAGTGAGGAATTGGTTTCCAATGAACCATGGTCCTCCATGAAGGGCTTTGTCGTAGTTTTCTGGGTATGAAAACTCTATTAGGTAGTAGTCATAACCTAGGTCTATTAGTGTAACGTTTTTCGTTGGTTTCCGTATTGCTGTGATTTTATTCTGGAGGAAGGAGTAGCCTACTTTCCTACAGAATATTTTGATAATAACAGTGTTTGTCCAGTTGTTGTAGATCCTTTCTTTGTCTGTGGAGGTGATAGGAATAAAATTCTCGGATTCATAGTGGTTTTCAGTTTCATCTGAGGTGTCGTGCCCTTCCACTGATTTTTGGACTGCTATTTGGTTTTGGTATTGTGCTTCAACCATATTCTTTTTAATTTTGTGAAGGAATGGGTTGGTTTGTCCATGATTTTCCCCTACTTGGTCTTGTCTGTTTCTAGGGCTGGGTGGTTTTGTGTTCACTTCTCGGTCCATGTCCATCGCTAGATCTGGAAGCGTATTATTAGCATCAGTAGTTTCGTTTTTAGCTATGTTCATTAAGTGTGTGCAGGTTTCCTGGTGGTTTTCTCGCAGGAGTGAACTAGTTGAAGAAGTCTTTGAAGAGCAGAACTTCTCTTCAAATCTAGAGAGAAGTAGGAGAACTTCTCTTTCTAACCCTGTATGTCCTCGAACCCTTAATGCCTATTGTTAGAATATTGAGTTAAATGTGGTGGTTTCAATTGACTCAAGCTACCAAAATAAGTTTAAAAAAAGGCTGGTACTATTTTATGTATAGCGCGGTTATTCACTATCTTACATATAGTGCAGACAAACGTGTGTATAGTGCGGTGAATAACCATGCTATATATAAAATGGTGCCCAATCTTTTTTTAACCTATTTTGGTCGCTTGAGTCCATTGAAACCACAATTAGGTATTGGGCTTCTATTCACGTCGCACCTATTCTCACTTCAATTATTACTACTTTCTTCGTTACTCCACAATTTATGTGATATTCTTTAACTGGATATGAAATTTAAAAAAAAAAACTAAAATAAACTATAAATATTTTTAAGAAGGTAAAACATTTTGAAAAATAAAAAATTTATAAGTTAAATTATAAATAAATATAAAAATATTTTACTCAGACTAAAAAAAGTATCACATAAATTAGGATGAAAAAAGTAATTGCTAATATTAAATTGCTTATAGCCTGTTTGGCCAAGTTTTTTTTGGGCCAAAAGTGCTTTTTTGGTCAAAAGCACTTTTGGCCAAAAATTGAGGTGTTTGGCCAAGTTTTTAGAAGGGAAAAAAGTATTTTTGAGGAGAAACAGAAGCAGTTTTTGAGAAGCAGGAAAATGTAGCTTCTCTCCCAAAGCACTTTTCTAAGAAACAATTTTGAAAAAAAATACACTTAGAAACAGTTTTCAAAAGCTTGGGCAAACACTAATTACAGCTCAAAGTATTTTTCAAATTAATTAGCCAAACACAAACTGCTTCTCACCAAAAGCACTTTTTTAAAAAGTACTTTTGAGAAAATCACTTTTCAAAATAAGTTAATTTAAGAAGTTTGGCTGAACAGACTATTAGTTTGGTATAAATATCATGTATGAGTAAGTGTCTGATTTTGAGTTTAATATTATAGATTATAATTTAATATATTTCTAGAAAATTTTTTAGATCCTCAATTTAAAATTACTTCACAACTTTCACCTCTTTCGTGATTTAAAAAGATTTAAGATATTTTTATACACACCAATACTTTTTTTTTTCATAATGACCAATTTCAAATGATAAAGTTTTTAGAATATTCTAGGACTGTAATTTTGTAACATAAATGTCCCGCTAAATCACAACTAGTGACACATATTTGGTAAATTCAGTGTTTAACCAAATAAGAAGAAAGAAATTGTAGAGACCAATTAATTCGTTAAATTTTTCTCTTGGTTTAAGTATTGACGGGTTAAAAAATTAGTAAAGGACTCTTTTACCTAATTAATATTTTTATTGGATAATAAAAAGTTCAAAATAAAATGTATTAGTCATTATCATAAATTTGAGAACATCTTGATCATAAGGTTCCTTCACGTTGGAGGACTTATGTATAGAATAGATAAAGTGCATTTTGCTCTTAATGTGGAGGAAAACTTAGAGAAGGAATCCGAATTTCACCCACCAATAAGTCAATTGTGATAAAATAAAACTTAATTAAGAGACGCCTAAAGAATTATTCATAATCCAATGACCAAAAAAAAAAACCGCAACTTCAGAAATCGGGCTACTGCTAAAAAGAGATCTAATTCAAAAACAAAGTCATCATCGAAAGTCATATTTTCATCAACATCATCTCCTAACGATGAAATCCGAACGTAAAACCCCTCAGAGAGTCATTAGGTTATTTCATATCTTTAATATATACGTCGAGAAATTTTACCATTCAAGACTTCGTTGAGGTTAATGTTAGAGCACAACCGCAGGTCAAGTGACAACATATGAGGACAACCATCAAGAATTGCTTGGATGCCTTCATTTGTCATGGTATTTCCAATGAGTTGTAGATGGTGCAAGGCATACAGGTTTCTAGCAATAGCTAAATGTCCACCCCGCATTCTGGGGGTCAAGTCATCCATGAGTACTGCATGCTATAAGGCGGCAGGACGAGTGTCGGTGGCGTAGGCGACGTGTGCTGACGATGCGTTATGAAGGAGCATCAGGCATGTAGACATGTGATTTTTGACCATCCCCAAGATTTTACATATTTTAGCCTTTAGATATTTAGTTTAAGCCTAATATCGCTATTTTACCTAGTTTTAACTATTTTACTTTATTTTGTCACAAAAATGAAAATTACAAAAATATTTTCTTATACCTTACATACAATTCAAAAATACAAAAAAATAGTTACACTTTGTTTTCAAGGATATTAGTATTTTAGTAGTAGTATTATCTTAATTTTGCGATGATTTTAATCTATTCTTATTATTGTTTTAGTATGACATTTGAAAAATATCAAAAATAGTTTCATATTTTATATATATTTAGTTTAATTAATCAGATTAATTTTTGCATTACGTAGTATGTTTAGGGGTGTGCATTCGATTTATCGATTCAATTTTGACCCTTATCGATTATCGATTTGTACATATGCTTATCGTTATCGTTTCAATAAGGTTTTGATTTTTTCGATTTACGTATTATTCGATTTTA
>NW_017670995.1:0-197681 GCF_001879085.1 Nicotiana attenuata | reverse complement strand
TAGGGGTGTGCATTCGATTTATCGATTCGATTTTGACCCTTATCGATAATTACTTATCGATTATCGATTTTTACATATGCTTATCGTTATCATTTCAATATGGTTTTGATTTTTTCGATTTCGATTTATCGATTTTGGGGGCTTATCGATTCGGTTATCGATTACACCAATAAGGAAAATTGCGGGATTCCACGGAAAGTATATCGCTATAAACGCGCCTAACTAATATGGACAAAAAGAAGCTAAAATAAGACGAACACCATTTATAATATAAAAATTGTGTCAACAAGCACATGCAAAAAAACTAAAGTAAGGGATCAAATGTATGCCACCAACACTCCAACGGTATAAAAAAAACAAAACAAAACAAAACACATCATCACGGCTAATTCTGTTTTCCATTAATTTGAACTTCATTCCCTTGATCTTTAAATAGTATCATTCTTTAAATGTGGTAGAGGAAATAATAGGGTAAGGGACTTAGGGTAAAGGAAAGGGTATAGATTAGGGAAAATAATATTGTATAGCTGCTTTCAAAATAGTAGCGGAATATATATACATTCTGTATGTTATATTAATCTACACAAATAGGTAATTACTCATTTAACAAGTGTCTATAGTCTAGGGGTGTGCATTCGATTTATCGATTCGATTTTGACCCTTATCGATAATTACTTATCGATTATCGATTTGTACATATGCTTATCGTTATCGTTTCAATAAGGTTTCGATTCTTTCAATTTCGATTTCGATAATAAATAATCGATTCGATTTATCGATAAACCGATTAGAATGCACACCCTTAAGTATGTTTATCTTATATTAAAAGGAATTTAACTAAGATTTGGACATTTGTTCTTAGCCCAAAATTAAGACCCAACAAGATATGGACCCAACCCAATTTCTTAATTTTAAAGCCCATTACCCCATCTTTAATTTTTCCCTAACCCTAAAGACCCTTGGATCTTCTTCTTCCTTATAAAGAAAACAAGACTACAACAAAAAAACCCTAGCTAGTTCATCTCCTTCTTCACAAGACAAAAACCCTAGGAACAAAACTTCCTTCACCCAAAAATCGCCGCCGCCAGATCTCATCACTGGCTGGCCGGAAAATGAGATCCAAGCACCCCACTGCTCCTCCTCGCCTCTTCTAACCTAACAACGAAAACCAGTCGCCGCCGGCTCTCACAGCAGCCACCATTAGAGCCGCCAGTCGTTTCCTCCATAGCTAGCTCTCCCGTCAACCAGCCCGCCAACCTCTCCAAAACCTCGCTGGAAAAGATGGCCTCCATCCCCTGAACCTCTAAGTCCACCCTAAGACTCCTTCCTCTCCCGAAATCGGACAGCAGAGAACGGCCAGGTTCCAGAGTTCGCTTTCCAAAAATGAAATTTGTTTGAGGTGGATCGAAGTCCGATTCGAGGTCCCGTTCAGTCGTACGTCGAGGTTACTGTCTGAGTTCCTATTGCTGTTTTCATCTTGTTCGTGCTGCAATTCGCTCGATTTTGGCTTAAAGGTCTTGTACGATTTTCAAGTGTCGAAGAAAATTTCATAACTCCTTTTGAGGTCCCTCTCGTTTCCTTCTCTTTATTATGTGTGCTATTATTTTTCATGTGTTATGCTAATTGCATGATGATGGCTTAATGTTCTCGGTTGATATAAGTTCAGTCAAATTGCTCATTTTAATTAATTACTGTGAATAGAGCATAATTTATGATAAGTGAATCAATTCATGAACTATTGGTTTAAGTTGGATTAATGGGCAGTGGATTGATAAACTCTGAAAAAGAAATATTGGCCAAGAATAGTGAAATGGATATGGGATCCAGAATTGGAATGTTAAAAGTAACAGAATTGAGATTTTAGTACTACATTTGTTACTTTATTTTATTATATTATCCACTAGTGGTATATTTAGGCCGGCCACACTTGGGTAGGCAAACCTTAGGATTTTTGTTAGTTTTGAGGCAACAGGTCGTTCCCTTAGTTAAATTTATCCGGGGAATGCCCCGAAGAATTTGTATATAGTTTATCCGGAGTATGCCCCGAGGTACATGTAAACGAAGGCCAGAGATTGGATGATGTGAGGAAGCGTAGAATAGAACTTTAATATTTTCTTTTATTTACTTTATCTTTTTTTAGGTGGGGACGACCTCTAGCCTCTTGTGTGTTTATTTTGTTTTTATGTTTTACCTCAGTTGAATATTTTAAAGCCGACTAGATCAAGTATGCAACCGTACTAGTTACGGGACTTGGGGAGTGCCTAACACATTCTCCCCGAGTCAAATGAACCCCCTTACCCGAATCTCTGGTGCAGACTTCGTTTTGGAGTCCAAAGTGTTTTAAAGGAAAAATCAGTTTTAAAAACGGTGACCTGCACACCGAAATCAATGTCAGGTGGCGACTCTGAGTTATTTCCTTTTGAACACAATTCTTTGTCACTTTCTAATTGAAAATCCTTTCGAGCTTTACTAAATCTTTTTTATTAATTTAAGAGGATTAAGTGAGGTTTGGTTAAAAGGGGGTGTGACATCTCTTGCGACTCTGCTAGGGACTTGCAGGTTCGAGCTGATACTTGATCTTGTTGGCTTTTAGGATATTCGATTGAGGTGTTTGTTTTCTTTATTTGCTTTGTTTATTTAGTTTGTTTGCCTTATTTTCTGTTTTGTTGGTTATTTGGTTATCGATTTTCCTATGTGTTTACCGCTTTATAACTGTCATCATTTGCATAACTATGGGTCTTCTTTCTGCAACAAGTCTCGGAGTACGCGTCGCGTGCACGAACTCTTTGTTGAGTCACCTTTATTTTAGGAGGGGGGAGGGGGGAGGCGTCGGACGTATGGAGTGGGTGGAAAGCTTGCGCAGCCACCATCGACCATACGCTCCCCCGAATTGCCTTGTTAGTGAACCCCAAACTTAGGTCAGCCTTTAGGTCATTTTTATTTGCATCATGTCATTTAGACCTAGCAGGGCTCGGTCCCAGGTATCGTGTCCCTTTGTAGGAGGCCTATCCAAATTTTGTCAAAATGGGCTTGTGGCCCAAAAAGACATTCAATCACCCTATGTGATATATGTTGCATCTTTGAGGGTAAAAAGGTCATTTAGCGGACCGATATTTGGGAAAGAAGGGTGAACAATGAAGCAAGTAGGGCCCAATTATATTTTAATTTTACAACTTTTTCAAGAAAAGCCAAAATACAAAAAATAAAAAATCCAAAAAGATTTTATACTCTCTCATCATTTTCCAAAAATAAAAAAAAAATACAAAAAATGAAAAATCCAAAAAGATTTTACATTTTCCATCATTTTTTCAAAAAGACAAAAAATATAGTTTTTTCAAATTAGATGCATTTTTTTAAAATTCTATTCGATATCTAATCTTTCCGAACTACGCGAACCTGATTCTCGTCTTTCGGGGCGGGATACGTAGGCAACCCACATAGGGTCCGGTCTTCCTAGTGAGTCTTAGGTTCTTGGCTTCGCGGGGTCGTAGCAAAATCTTGCATGTCCAGCCACTTTTGGCCACATCGGCCATTCTTGCAAAATGGGGTTATTTTCGCAAAAGTGGTTCAATAACTCATGTCTTAGGATCTTGAGTCAACAACTCGATGTCATATTACTTTAAGGTCCTTCCTTTTTGAGTTTGCATCTTTAGCCACTTCCGGCCACATAGGCCATTTTTGCAAAATGGGTCATTTTTGCAAATTAATTTTGGGTCATGATTATTGGGAGTTTGAATCCATATAAGCCTTAGGGAGGTATGTCCATGTCTTTGAGGTCATCTTTGTTGAGTTTGCGCTAATAGCCACATTTTGGCTATGTAGGTCATTTTGCAAAAATAGCCTTAATCATGCCTTGCATATGTCCGATAGAAGGTGTTGTGGCATCACATGTGTCTTGAGTCACTAACTCTATTTGATCTTATTTTTCCCATTCAGGTATGGATCAATTTGCTAGAGTTTGAGCATGACAAACACCCCAGGACCATTCTAGTCAAGACCATTGCATGCACGAGCTGCTTGAGGAAACTTTTATTTTTAGTCTATTTTATGTTGTCCTTTAATTATTAGTCCTGTACAGTAGTATCGAGTCTGTCAGTCTAGTTAAGATTTTTGAGTCTTTTGTTATAGTACTTCCTGTTTTGTATTTGAAAAACAAAAAAATTTTATTATAAATGGAAAATTCAAAAAGATTTGTTTTAGTTTATTTTGTCCATTATTTTTCAGAACTACGCTTGATCTGATTCATGAGGGACATGATACGTAGGCAACCTACATAGGGTTCGATCGAATCATTTTCTTAAAACTAAAAAGAGGTGAGAAAAAAAATGAAATTGCTGGACATGAGAAATGAGAGGAAAGAAAAGAACGATAATAAGAAAGAAAAGAGGGGGAAAGAAATGAAAAGCTAAGCGGTGTTAGAAAGGAAAATGAAGAAGAAAATGGGGCAAGAAGAGTGAAATTGGGATGATGCCAAATGATATTTTGACCCTCGAAGCCATTCTAGAACCGTTAATTGTTGCTAGGGCATTGCACGCAATGTGATATTTCTATCTGATAAGTGCTCTAACGCTAACCTGTTGGCTTTGTTTTGCTCCCCTTTGTTACTTTCATTGTTATCATAACAGAGGGTAGTCAAAGAGCAAGGTCACCATGGCTAGCAAAGACTTGAACACAGGAGTTGTAGACCCGCCGAGGGAGATTGTTGAATCGGAATCGGAACTGAAAGAGGAGGTCCGAAGGTTGAAACATCAGATGACGGAAATGTATCAGGCCTGGATTAAGGGGCACCCTCCACCCTCATTCCCTACCAACTATGCAGAAAACCCTGCTTCCATTCCACCACTGTCCCAAGCCCAGATGCCAAGTACCGTTGATCTTTCCCCACAACACGCACCAGGCTTCACCCCTTACCACAATTATCCTGGCACTTCCTCCCAAACTTTCCATGCTCCACCAGCCAAAACAACCGCATTCCCAGCTCCAGATACCCAATACTATGCCCCGGAACCCACCTTCAAAGTCCCAAATCCTTACTCCTACACTCCCCACTTTGAGCCTCATGTTGAAACTGAGAAACCACCCAAGAACATGGAGCAAGAGGAGATATTTAGGAAGGTAAAGAGTTAGGAGCAATCATTGAGAAATATGCAAGGGTTAGGAAGCCAGGTGAGTGTGGCTTATAAAGATTTGTGTTTGTTCCCTGATGTTCAACTACCTGCCAGGTTCAAGATGCCCAAGTTTGACTTGTATGACGGACATGGGGATCCTGTAGCTCATCTGAGAGGTTATTGCAGTAAAATGAGAGGCGCCGGGGGAAAGGACGAATTATTGATGGCGTACTTCAGCCAGAGTTTAAGTGGGGCAGCTCTAGAATGGTACACCCGCCAGGACGCCAGTAGGTGGTACACATGGGACGATTTGGCTCAGGCCTTTGCTCGGCATTTTCAGTACAACATAGACATTGTCCCGGATCGCCTGTCCCTGACCAAGCTAGAAAAGAAGCCCAGTGAAAGCTTTAGAGAATATGGGTTCCGATGGAGGGAGCAAGCTGCACGAGTCAATACTCCGATGGAAGAAGATGAGATGGTTGAATACTTTCTTCAAGCCTGGAGCCTACTTACTTCGGCCATTTGATCTCAGCCATTGGTAAGCCTTTCAATGATGTGGTAAAGATGGGAGAAATGGTGGAAGAGGGACTGAAGTCAAGCAAGATCATGAACTATTCTGCTTTAAAAGCCACAACACAGGCAATTCAGAACGACACGGGAAGCTTGCCGAGTCAGAAGAAACATGATGATATTGCCATGGTTGTCTCAGGATTGCGACATGGCCCAACGGGTCCACCTCACCAATATACTCAGCCTCGACCCCAACCCCAAACCTATCCCCGAGCTCCACATATCCACCTTAGTATTATCCTCCGAACAACGTCCAGTCATTTGTTCAACCACTGGGTCACCCCAGAAGGCGAGCGCTAGCACTGCAAAATCTCCACCAGCCTCCACAAAATTTTCAGGTTCCCCATAACCCACATCCAAGCCAGGGGTATAGAGGTAAACAAAGGTTGAAAGATAATTTTACACCGATAGGAGAGTCCTATGCAAGCTCGTTTGAGAAATTAAAGCATTATAACCTGATGCACCTATTCCTCCGAATCATGTGGACCCGCGTGCAAGAAGCTTTGATCCTTCTAAAAGGTGTGAATACCATTCCAATGCCCATGGGCACAATATCGAAAGTTGTCGGGATTTGAAAAGAGAGATAGAAAGAATGATTCAAGAAGGGATAATTGTGGTCCAGGACAGTGACACCCAGAATATCGCAGAATCCTTTACCTGCACATGATGATGCACACTTTGTGGGAAGGATGCATGGTAATAGGGAGTATGAGAATCCTCTTGGAAACTTGCTGACTGAAGTTAATGATATTGAAATTGGTGAAGGTCCCAGTAATTTTGATGTGCAACCGAGTGGCTAAGATGTCAAGCTTGGTGATTGGAAAGACACTCCTTTCTTGGCTAGCTAGGGAGGAGTTTTGGCGGTTTATTTTATTGTCATTTCTGTTGTCCGGGTTATTTCAGGGTTATAATCCGGACATTGTCTTGTGGCTCAAACTCTTCTTCTTTTTGTCTAGTTCGTTTTATTGTAGTAACTCGTCTAGTGTTATCTAGGATTGTTCCAGGGTTGTAACCCATGTCTATTTTGCTTGTTTTGTTCAAACCCTGTTCACCATCTGTCTAATGAAATTTCCTGTTTTCTGTTAGTTCTAGTCAGTTTTGTTTAGGTTATTTTTCCTTTTATAGTTCTTTTCATGCCGACTCTAGTGACATGACATGCACACATAATTCTCAGCCTGATCTTGAAAGTTAGTCTAATCATGAATCAATGGCATAATTTTGAATATGATAAAAGGATGCGTTTAGGAAACAATTAAAGATTCACGCATTCTGAGATGACCTGAACTTTGAATTGAGTGAGACTGAGGCAGTAAGTCTGGAAAATCAAGAGGTTGATAAGAGCATACAACAAGGAAATGTCTCTCAAGCAGTTTGAGGTAAATCAATCAGTGATGAAATGCATTCTTCTACATCAAGATAGGGTTGAGTCAAGCCTGCTTCGAACTGGCAAGGGTCATTCATTGGGACAAAGGTATTGCCCATTGGCACTTTTTGTTTATGTTGACGACATCAATAGATACTATGTGTGATTTGTTTGCTTATCTTCAATTGCATGTTTGTACTTGGCATTTTTAAGTTTGGTATGACGAAGGCATTTTATTCTACTATCCGAACACTTTTATCCTTTGCTACCCATTTTGAGCCCTAATTTTTGTTTCACACCCCTCTTTTGGAATCAGAAATAGAGTTAGGAACTAGAAAGGGAAAAGAAAAAGAGAAAAAGAAGAAAAAAATGGAGAAAAAGAAAAAAAAGAAAAGGAAAAGAAAAAAAAAACAACTTTGTCTTTTGAACTACCGGCAGTTTTTCTTAGAAATCCCATCAAAGCAAAAATCCAAAAAAAATTCCCCAAACTCCAAGAAACTGGGGCAGAAGTTTTAATTTTGCCAAAAGGCCTGATTCCAAAGGTTATAATTTTGAACCCTTTCATCTTAAATTATTTTGAGCCTTCATGTCACCCTTTCTTTCCAACCTTTTCCAAAAGCCTACATTACGGTCCAAAGAAAGTCCTTCCGATCAATCTTTGAGGATGCCAAATAACGTGTGTGGTAAAAGTCTGATCTTCTTGCATCATGGGTAATATTTTGTTCTCATCGCAAAGAGAGAAAATGATAAATGAGAGAGTCTTACCGGTGAAAACCCTCATGGGCACCGTAAGGCGACGATGAATTGAGAAAAGAGCAAAATGAGAACGGCTTGATGGTGAAAACCCTTCAGGGCACTACAAGTCGACTGAGGATTGTGGATCAGATGGGACAATTGAAGCGCTGAAGCCTAGTTTCACAGCGAAGAGGTACAACAAGAGTTGAATAATAGACTTGCTTGAGAGATTATGCCACTTAACCCAAAGGTGCATGTCATGTTCATTAGAGTTGGTATCCACATCTGATAAGTTTCTACTTTGTAATTTTCTTGTTAGGTATCATCTCTTTCCCTTGTCCCTTGTTTTGTTTGAGTCTGTTTGGTCAAAACAAGTGAGAAATGACTTCAAAATTTGCTACCAACTTTCCAATTGCACAAAACGAATTTGGCTAGCACATCAAAGTGGCATGAGTCAGGGAAAAGTGGTATGCGCATTGGGTTGGTAACAATCAACATGCTTTGGGATTCATGTGAAATGCAAAGGATCGGTAAATGTCAATTCATGAGCAAAATGCAACAAATAGAAGATATTGGGATCGAATGCAGTAGAGGTGTTTTCTGTGATAAGGGTTGAAAGAAAATGGGTAGTCGATAACAGTCAAGGTCGTTCAAGTTGAAATCAAAGTTATCTTGGCAAGTACAGAAGCAGCCACAAACTAACCACCACATTTAAACTCACAAGTTTTCTTTATTTGAAACAGGAACAAAGCAGTGCAAGCAAGTTGGTTCAAAAACAAACAAAAAAAGAAAAAAAGAAAAAAGGGACTTAGTCCGATGAATTTTCTCCTAGGATCGAAATCTTAGTCAGATGAATCTTTCTCCTAAGATAACAAAAAGACCTAGTCTGATGAACTTTCTCCTAGGATCAAAACCTAGTCTGATGAATTTTCTCCTAGGATCAAAATTTTAGTCTGATGAATCTTTCTCCTAAGATAACAAAAAGACCTAGTCTGATGAACTTTCTCCTAGGATCAAAATCTTAGTCTGATGAATATTTCTCCTAAGATAAAAGACCTAGTCTGATGAATTTTCTCCTATGATCAAAATCTTAGTCTGATGAATCTTTCTCCTAAGATAACAAAAAGACCTAGTCTGATGAACTTTCTCCTAGGATCAAAATCTTAGTCTGATGAATATTTCTCCTATAATAGAAGACCTAGTCTGATGAATTTTCTCCTAGGATCAAAATCTTAGTCAGATGAATCTTTCTCCTAAGATAACAAAAAGACCTAGTCTGATGAACTTTCTCCTATGATAGAAATCTTAGGCTGATGAATTTTTCTCCTAAGATAGAAAACCTAGTCTGATGAATTTTCTCCTAGGATCGACGTCTTAGTCTGATGAATCTTTCTCCTAAGATAGAAAACCTAGTCTGATGAATTTTCTCCTAGGATCGACGTCTTAGTCTGATGAATCTTTCTCCTAAGATAACAACAAAAAAAAAGAAAAAAGAAAAGAAAAAGGGACTTAGTCTGATTGATTTTCTCCTAGAATCGAAATGTTAGTCTGATGAATTTTTCTCCTAAGATAGAAAACCTAGTCTGATGAATTTTCTCCTAGGATCGACGTCTTAGTCTGATGAATCTTTCTCCTAAGATAACAACAAAACAAAACAACAAAAGAAAAAAAAAGGGACCTAGTCTGATGAATTTTCTCCTAGGATCGAAATCTTAGTCTGATGAATCTTTCTCCTAAGATAGAAGACCTAGTCTGATGAATTTGCTAGTCAAATGTTCTTGGTTTTACTCATAAGAGATGCACATCCCAGTCAAGTCTTTGGTTTTGCTCGCATCATTGCATCAATAACATAGGTGATTTACAGTTTTGCTAACAACTCACAAATCTTTCTAGTGCAAACTGGGGCAGAAAATTTTGTTTGTTTTGTTGTTTTAATTGCAGGCACCCACCTGGAGAATGAGGGAATCCTTTTCAAAGTTACTTTAAATTTTAAGTCAGTAGCAGGCGCCCGCATGAAGAACGAGGGAAGTCATTTCAGAATTCAATTCAAGTTAGAAGTAGCAGAAGCTCGCAACAAGAATGCGAGTCAACAGTCCGAGATGATCAACAGAAGTAATTTCAATCCAAAAAAACAACAAAAAAAAAAAGAAAAAAGAAAAGGGAAGTGAATCCAAAATGCAGAAGCTGAGACAAGAGGTGGATTGCTCAAGACATGGCTAAAGTCACAAGTATGGTGTGTCCGGTTTTGATCCGAAAAGCTGAAGAAGAATGAACTAGCACCTCCAACTAGCAAGCGTCAAGGTTCGAATCTAAAGTCTGCATGAAGAACCATTCAAGACTCGAGATCAAGCTTCAGAAGACTTATAGATAGGAATCTTGTAACTCATAGTTGACATGCTTAGTTAGTCTTTTTCATATTTGATCTTGATGTAATATCAGGACCGCGGACCGGAACCTCGACAGAACGGCACCTCGACCGGCTCTCCACCTCGGTACACTCCATCACTATTCCTACTTCTGAACTACACGTGGCCTGATTCCTTTATTGCCAAGGATATGTAGGAAGCTCAGATACCAGGGCTCGGTCACATTCTCTTCCTTTCTCTTAGTTTTTGGTCTCCCAAATAAGGGCCCGGTCAAAAATCCTGTCTAGTCGTTCTTTGTCTGAAAATACTTCGTATTTCCAGTCAAAGAGGGGCAGCTGTAGACATGTGATTTTTGACCCTCCCCAAGATTTTACATATTTTAGCCTTTAGATATTTAGTTTAAGCCTAATATCGCTATTTTACCAAGTTTTAACTATTTTACTTTATATTGTCACAAAAATAAAAATTACAAAAATATTTTCTTATACCTTACATAAAATTCAAAAATACAAAAAAATAGTTGCACTTTGTTTCAAGGATATTAGTATTTTAGTAGTAGTATTATCTTAATTTGCGATGATTTTAATCTATTCTTATTATTGTTTTAGTATGACATTTGAAAAATATCAAAAATAGTTTCATATTTTATATATAATTTAGTTTAATTAATCAGATTAATTTTTGCATTACGTAGTATGTTTGTCTTATATTAAAAAGAATTTAACTAAGATTTGGACATTTGTTCTTAGCCCAAAATTAAGACCCAACAAGACATGGACCCAACTCAATTTCTTAATTTTAAAGCCCATTACCCCATCTTTATTTTTTCCCTAACCTTAAAGACCCTTGGATCTTCTTCTTCCTTAGAAAAAAACAAGACTACAACAAAAAAAACCCTAGCTAGTTCATCTCCTTCTTCACAAGACAAAAACCCTAGGAACAACACTCCCTTCACCCAAAAATTGCCGCTGCCAGATCTCATCACTGGCTGACCGAAAAACGAGATCCAAGCACCCCACTGCTCCTCCTCGCCTATTCTAACCTAACAACGAAAACCAGTCGCCGCCGGCTCTCACAGCAGCCACCATTAGAGCCGCCAGTCGTTTCCTCCATTGCTAGCAGCCGCCGTTCACCTCCAGAGCACTCCTTTCTCTAACCTCAAACACCCCGTTCAGCATCAAACTCCACAAAAACAACACCCACGACCTCACTCTCCCGTCAACCAGCCCGCCAACCTCTCCAAAACCTCGCCGGAAAAGATGGCCTCCATCCCCTGAATCTCTAAGTCCACCCTAAGACTCCTTCCTCTCCAGAAATCGGACAGCAGAGAACGGCCATGTTCTAGAGTTCGCTTTCCAAAAATGAAATTTGTTTGAGCTGGTTCGAAGTCCGATTCGAGGTCCCGTTCAGTCGTACGTCGAGGTTACTGTCCGAGTTCCTATTGCTGTTTTCATCTTGTTCGTGCTGTGATTCGCTCGATTTTGGCTTAAAGGTCTTGTACGATTTTCAAGTGTCGAAGAAAATTTCATAACTCCTTTTGAGGTCCCTCTCGTTTGCTTCTCTTTATTATGTTTGCTATTATTTTTCATGTGCTATGCTAATTGCATGATGATGGCTTAATGTTCTCGGTTGATATAAGTTCAGTCAAATTGCTCATTTTAATTAATTACTGTGAATAGAGCATAATTTATGATAAGTGAATCAATTCATGAACTATTGGTTTAAGTTGGATTAATGGGCAGTGGATTGATAAACTCTGGAAAAGAAATATTGGCCAAGAATAGTGAAATGGATTGGATCCAGAATTGGAATGTTAAAAGTAATAGAATTGAGATTTTAGTACTACATTTGTTACTTTATTTTATTCTATTATCCGCTAGTGGTATATTTAGGCCGGCCACACTTGGGTAGGCAAACCTTAGGATTTTTGTTAGTTTTGAGGCAACAGGTCGTTCTCTTAGTTAAATTTATCCGGGGAATGCCCCGAAGAATTTGTATATAGTTTATCCGGGGTATGCCCCGAAGTACATGTAAACGAAGGCCAGAGATTGGATGATGTGAGGAAGCGTAGAATAGAACTTTAATATTTTCTTTTATTTATTTTATCTTTTTTTAGGTGGGGACGACCTCTAGCCTCTTGTGTGTTTATTTTGTTTTTATGTTTTACCTCAGTTGAATATTTTAAAGCGGACTAGATCAAGTATGTAACTGTACTAGTTACGGGACTTGGGGAGTGCCTAACACCTTCTCCCCGAGTCAAATGAACCCCCTTACCCGAATCTCTAGTGCTGACTTCGTTTTGGAGTCCAAAGTGTTTTAAAGGATAAATCATTTTTAAAAACGGTGACCTGGCACACCGAAATCAATGTCAGGTGGCGACTTTGAGTTATTTCCTTTTGAACACAATTCTTTGTCACTTTCTAATTGAAAACCCTTTCTATATTTACTAAATCTTTTTTATTAATTTAAGAGGATTAAGTGAGGTTGGTTAAAAAGGGGTGTGACAAGGCAGAGGGTCTTTGCATGAGCCAAAGACCATCAAGATATGTTGTGTATCATGTCCTAAGAGTGCCAAGAAAGTTTAGCGAGGACTTGGGGTGAGACCAAGGGTCTAGCCTGCGGGTGACGGCCACGTACGTGCCTGAATGTCACAACCGTACATTTCCGATCTACAAGGGGAATCTAGGGATTTCGGTTGTAGGACGTGTTTCTAGTATGCTCTTATATATGCTGACCAAAATTTTGGCATCATTTTGGAGTTGGGTTTTGCTTTATGGGGCTTTGACTTTCACCAAGAGAAGNCAAGAGAAGTGGCATTGTCATAATTTGCTGAAGTGTCCGAAGGCTATAACTATTTCCACGAGTATGGTAATGGGGTGAAACTTCATGGAGGTGTGAAGGAATCGGATGAGTGAGAAAGGGTCATTATGATTCTCTGGCCAAAACATGTCTACTAGGGGATCTTGGACTTTTTTATTTTAAGCATATATAAGGGGGGCAGAGGTGTTGAAGCTCAGCCAGCCTCCCCCGTGCGTACTGCCACCAAGCCGCACCAAGTGAGCTACCTTGAGGTGGAACCTCAGGGGCCTGCCTAGGCATCTCAAAGGAGTGTCATATGTATCCATACGAGTTTGGGAACTTTATGGATGGCGCGACGCCTCAAGGCTAGCGTTGGGCATAAAACGGGCATCGGAGGCTTGACGTGTGGGACAATTATGCCCTATAGGCTACCGAAATGGTGGATAAAGACCTCCCTGCCGATTGGATACTTGAAGCACCTATCTTAGGGGCCTCATGTGTCAACTTGTGAGCTTGGCTTGGGTTCCGCTAGGCAAGCAAGGGTCCGTTGGCCTAGACGTGCAGTTGTGGGGTGACACTGCACTATGCGGGATGAAAGTATGTTGCGAGGGCTATGTTTGGCTATGCCATAAGACAACCATGGGCATGATATGAAAGACGCACATGACAAAGGCCAAGGACTAAAGGTTGCCCTACTCGGGCGAAGCACAAGCTGGGTACGGATGCACGAGGCCAGTGTCAAGCTTGAGGATTGGACTGTGCATGCGAGAGCGATGCTCAGTGCTAGGCGACGGACAGACATGTCCTAAGCCAACCCCGGGTGTGCGCATAGATGAGATCCATCAGAGATGAAGCGCCACAGCTAGTCAAGGCTATGAGCCTAGACGTCAGATGGGCAGCACAGTTGGAGCAAGCCTCCTAGGCAAGCTTCACCACAGGCACAGGATCGTGCTAGAAAACCTGGGAAAAAGGAAAGGCTGGCCTATAGTGTGGGGTGACTACAGGTGCCGCACGGGCTATTTGGTGCTGCTAGCATCTGAAAAATATCATCCCGTGGCATCTGGTATCAGAGCTATTTTAAGCCATCTTCTCTCTGATACTTGGTATTAGAGCGTATTTTTGTGCCATTTTTGCCCTAATATGTTGTTTTAGAGCAGAAGTTGAGATGGCGAGTGCATTGGATGTCAGTGCGGAGATCATGTCAAAGCAGAGATTGAGGTCCATATGCCACCAGAGATCGAGAACACGATACTACTAGTTAGAAAGGGAAGTCTTCCGTGCAGCGGGTACTATTTTCAGAGGGATACTATTGAGGCACATTTGACTTGAAAAGAGAGCCATTGTGCGATGCTTTTGGGATAGTTCCACAAGAAGGGACAGACGGTTAGCAGAAGCACAATTGTTCTTGATTGTGATAATCCGGCAGTGTATCAGAAACTCTGTTAGCAGTTGGTTAGCAGCTTTGCAAAGCATGGCATGGACGTAATAAATGTCAAATGTAGACTGAGAGCGTTCCTTATGCGGGTTTAATACAGTTTGAACTAAGAGAGTTCAGTTGCGTTGGAAGCTCGTCAGGTTGAGGCATTTTGTTCATGTTAAGCAGCAGGTTGGAGCTGTTGGCCGTTTTGGCGAAGGAAATGGACAACCCCAGTTTCTTTCGAAAGTCTGGGCTTTAGTTGAATGTGATGATATGCCGATGAGTCGGGTGGTCAGGAAAAGGCCATGTTTTCCAGGTCGTGCAGCCATATTGCAAAGAGTGTGAGCCGTGGACTATAAACTTTGGGCATGATCATGCTTGGATCTTGCCGTGGATGCGAGAAACGCATCAGTTGAGTGTCTTTCCTGCGGGATAGACTTGTGGACTGCCTGAGGGCATTGAGTAGTCACCTAGCCATCTAAAGGGCTGCGATGAATGGCAGGAGAGTCCCTTAACAACCGCGAAGAAGGACCTGTGTACAGGCTTCTCAGCGGGAGAGTGTGAATGTCACAATGGGGTGGAGTCAGCCACCAGGATTGTGAAAAAAGAGCCGAACCGTGTAATGGGGAGGCGTAGTGCTGAATTGCCAAGGTGAGGAGACGAGTTCGAAGGAAGTAGCGAAGCTTCAAAATTGAGGGAATTTCCAAGTTGAAAGGTGTCGTTCTGGAAAGGGGTATGCCGAATGATCGGGGACCATAAGATGGGTCCAAGTGCGAGGCACACCGAACCAAGAAGCCGTGCTAGCAGAACCAGGAGGGTTCTTGTCTATAGGGCGAGTACAAGGTACTACCGGGAGCATTGGGTACTTGCTGAGGAAGTGATAGTTGGAAAACAAAGAGCTTTGTTCTTGAATGTGGCGATGCTATGACTTTGAGAATGTAGTACTCACCAGGAGTACGTCCCAAAGAGCTTGCTGAGTGCCAAAGGGTACAAAGGAGCAGATGAGTTGCCGAAGGTGTCATGTTGCAGCATGAGTTTCCAGAGGCCGGGCTAGTATGCCAAGTGGGACAGGTACATTGATTTGTGTCCTCCACATTGAGTGTGGCAGGAACTGCCTATGAAGAGGCAAAGAGTCCAGAAGCAAGAGAGTCTTCCAAAGTAACCAGGGCGAGAAAAGGGCTACGCGAGCTATTGAGCTGCGTGAGCTACCCTGAGTGCTCGAAAGGGCTTCGTGGGATGTTGAGCCACGGGAGCAAAAACGAGCTACGTGAGTTGTTGAACTACGGGAGATGCACCAGAAATAGCACGCTGATGTGCTTTACCAGTGTGGGAAGAGCTTCGGACGATGTCAAGGCCGTGAGGGTCATGGCGTGGTTGACTAGTGTGTGTCACCACAAAATTAGTCACCAGAGGGTGCAAGTGCGGAGGCACTTTTCGAGCGAACACCGATAGGAGGTGCAGTGCAGAAGGCATGCTTGGAAGATACTTGGGGAAGAAGTGCAAGGGGCACGAATCCATTTTGAGAATGGACTTTGAGGAAGTCCGACCCACAAGGACTAAGGGTGCCGGTGTACATCCCCTAAGGGGTAGACTCCGGGTTGTCGTGGGCATTGATGTGTCATCGGGGACGATTACAAGGTTGAGTGTGGGAGGATGTCACACCCTGCATTCTGGGGGTCAAGTCATCCATGAGTACTGCATGCTATAAGGCGGCAGGACGAGTGTCAGTGGCGTAAGCGACGTGTGCTGACGATGCGTTATGAAGGAGCATTAGGCAGAGGGGCTTTGCATGAGGCAAAAAATATCAAGATATGTTGTGTTGCATGTCCTAAGAGTTCCAAGAAAGTTTTACGAGGACTTGGGGTGAGACCAAGGGTCTAGCCTGCGGGTGACGACCACGTATGTGCCTGAATGTCACAACCGTACGTTTCCAAGCTACAAGGGGAATCTAGGGATTTCGGTTGCAGGCCATGTTCCTAGTATTCTCTTATATATGCTGACCAAATTTGGCGTCATTTGGAGTTGGTTTGCCTATGGGCTTGACTTCGCCAATGGCAGTGGCATTGTCGTAATTTGCTGAAGTGTCCGAAGGCTATAACTATTTCCACGAGTATGGGAATGGGGTGAAACTTCATGGAGGTATGAAGGAAGTCAAGAAATAGCTTTAGAAACAGACGGCGCCTTATTCAGAGTTCGGATGAGTGAGAAAGGGTCATTATGATTCTCTGGCCAAAACATGTTTACTAGGGGATCATGGGCTTTATTATTTTAAGCATATATAAGGGGGCAGAGGTGTTGAAGCTCAGCCAGCCTCCCCCGTGCGTGCTGCCACCAAGCCGCACCAAATGAGCTACCTTGAGGGGGAACCTCAGGGGCCTGCCTAGGCATCTCAAAGGAGTGTCATAGGTATCCATACGAGTTTGGGAACTCTATGGACGGCGCGACGCCTCAGGGCTAGCGTTCTGCACAAAACGGGCATCGGAGGCTTGACGTGTGGGACGATTATGCCCTGTGGGCTACCGAAATGGTGGATAAAGACCTCCCTGCCGATTGGATACTTGAAGCACCTATCTTAGGGGCCTCATGTGTCAACTTGTGAGCTTGGCTTGGGTTCCACTAGGCAAGCAAGGGTCAGTTGGCCTAGACGTGCAGTTGTGGGGCGACACTGCACTATGCAGGATGAAAGTATGTCGTGAGGGCTATGTTTGGCTATGCCATAAGACAACCGTGGGCATGATATGAAAGACGCACATGACAAAGGCCAAGGACTAAAGGTTGCCCTACTCGGGCCAAGCAACAAGTTGGGTGCGGATGCACGAGGCGAGTGTCAAGCTTGAGGATTGGACTGTGCACGCGAGAGCGATGCTCAGTGCTAGGCGATGGACTGACATGTCCTAAGCCAACCCCGGGTGTGCGCATGGATGAGATCCAGCAGAGATGAAGCGCCACAGCTAGTCAAGGCTATGAGCCTAGACGTCAGACGGGCGGCACAGTTGGAGCAAGCCTCGTAGGCAAGCTTCACCACAGGCACATGATCGTGCTAGAAAACCTGGGAAAAAGGAAAGGATGGCCTGTAGTGTGGGGTGACTACAGGCGCCGCACGGGCTATTTGGTGCCGCTAGCGTTCGGAAAAATGTCGACCCGTGACATAAAGCCTCATCATTTCTTCCATCTTCTCCATCAGAGTAATAACCTGCATGAGTTATTTAATTCAAAGGACTTCAACCGAGGGCAAGAATATCCGAGAGCTTCAATACCTTCTATCTTGATATCACAGGGCGGATGCACTAGGGTGGAAGTGGTGTCCCGAAAAAAAATTAAATATTTATACTAATATTCTGTAGAAATGAAGTAATATGTAATAATGACATTATTTATTCTTAGCAAAGAGTACTTCTTGGTCTACTGATCAACCTCATATTTAGGCTTTTAAAGGTAGTAGGTGTTATGTCGAGGAAGAGGCAAATCCGAAAATGTATACGGCAAAATCGGAGGGTCCGATTTCCCGTCATTAAGGCGTCTCGGAAGGTTACCTCGAAGCCTCGAGGCTGCAGAGATGCGTCCAAGTTTCCTTCCTCGGAGCCCATCGACACCCGACCTGAAGAGAATATTGGTCGAGGTTAAAGTAAAAATGGGAGTTCCCAAGACGCGGCTGAGTCTGGCAAAGCCTAGCCAGGCTGCCCTGAACCCTAGTCGGGGTGTCACATCCAGCCGTCCCATCTCCACACCTTTACAATTAATGTATGCCTTACCGTATAAGCTTCCACCATTCTATATAAAGGGGATTCTTACTACTTTGTAAGGAACTGATGTTGCTCCAACTACTCTACATGAAATATATGATAACTCTCTCTCTCTCTCTCTCTCTCTCTCTCTCTCTCTCTCTCTCTAATGCACTCTCTCGATATTGTTGCTCTTTTTTATTATCGTCATACTTGTTCTTCATTTATTGCTTATCATTGGCCATAAAGATCCTCCTTTAATATTATTGCATCTGTTAGCCCTTCCCCGACTGCCCCTGATAGCTCGAGCCCGAGCTCGGGAATCGACCCCGAGGCCTTAAAGCGTCTAGCTCGAGGCCCTGAACGGCTATCTTTCGGTTCGATTACGACTCCATTTTATCTCGCATCTCATCCTTAAACTTCACACACATAGCATCAACTGCTCCACAACTAGCATAAAAATAGATCACGTATTTCTAGAGTCCCATCAAATAATTTAATTGTTATTACCATTTTCACGGTAAACAGTTCCCCTTCTATATAAAGGGGACCCCCAATCATTTGTAAGATCATCTCATCATATGCAAGAATATACTATCCTACTTTTCTCTCTTACTGTTCATCAGAATTGTCCTTTACTGTCCTTTATATTTATTGTTCTTACTTTATTGCTCTTAGTCCATCTTGAGGTCACTAAGCTCGAGGTCACCACTGCTGAGTAACATTGGTTTGATTCACTTAATTCTTTCATTTCTACTTCATATTTCTTGATTACTAATTGGTATTGAAGTTAATCACGTATCTTTAAAACCACAAATCAAATTTAATTGTTACTCGTATTTTCGAGGTAAACAGTTTGGCGGCCAGCGTGGGGCTAAAGATAATAGTGATTATTTTTTAGTGATTCTCATTGCAAACGTTATTTTTACACTTTTTCTTATCAGGAATTTTTGATTCTCAGGCTGAAGCATGTCTAGCTCACAAAATGCACCTGTTCATGACAAGAAGGTCTTTGTGAAAACAACAATATAGGGGTCGGTGTACCACCAATAAACCCTGGGGAAGTACCAAATATGGAACCAGTTGATGTTAGTTCACACATTGCTCTAAACACGGATTTAGGCACAGACCCTGGGGGGAGTGTATGCAGGGAAGCCCGACCTGGTGGCCAAGGAACACAAGGAGTGGTTGATGGGGGAATCAGCCTCCAAGTGATATTCGAGATGCTGCAAACTCAACAGATCGCCATTGCTCAACTTCAAAGTCAAAATAAGACTCCGAGTGTAGCTGAACATGAAAACACTCGACGTGCTGAGCCAGCGCCAAAGAGGTCAAATGGAAATAACTCGGGGACTGACCCCACCATTATGAGGATGCTCGAAGAGCTTACCAAGAGGATCGAGTCCGGAGAGAAGAATATTGAAGACAATGACAAAAAGGTGAAAACTTATAACTCCAGTGTTGACCAAATACCGGGGGCACCTCTAGTTTTGAAAGGATTAGATGCCAAAAATGTAACGACCTGACCGGTCGTTTTGAGCTCTAGCACGTCGTTCAGCGGTTTGAAGCCCTGAGTAGCTTCACTTCACGTATTATGACCTGTACGCATGGTCGGAATTGAATTCCGGGAAGTTCGAGTTGATTTGGAGAGAGAATTCTCATTTCGGAAGCTTTCAGTTGAAAGAATTGACTAAGATTGGATTTTTTAGTAAACGATCTCGAAATCGGGATTCGAAGGTTCCAGCAGGTTCATATGATGATTTCAGACTTGGGCGTATGTCCGGATCGGGTTTTGGAAGATCCGGGAACGTTTTGGCACCTATTGTGGAAGTTAGCATTTTTGGAAGAATTTCATAAGTTTGGGTTGAAGTGCATATCAGTGTTACCAATGTTCATTTGGGATTCCGAGTCTAGGAATAGCTCCATACGATGATTCTGATGTTGGGAGCGCGATCGGAAGTGAATTCGGAGGTCCGTGGGTCATTTTGGATTCATTTGGCTAAAGTTAGAAATTTGAAGGTTTTTGAGAACTTTGACTGGAAGTGGACTTTTTGATATCGGGGTCGGAATCCGATTTCGAAAGTTGGAGTAGGTCCGTAATGTCAAATATAACTTGTGTGCAAAATTTGTGGTCAATCGGACGTGATTTGATAGGTTTCGGCATCGAATGTTGAAGTTGGAATTTCTAAAGTTCATCAAGTTTGATTCGGGGTGTGATTCCTGATTTTAGCGTTGTTTGATATGATTTGAGGCCTCGAGCAAGTTCGTAATGTGTTTGGGACTGGTTGGCATGATTGGTCGGGGTCCCGAGGGCCTCGGGTGGATTCCGGGTGGTTAACGGATTCGGAGGAAGAGCTGAAGCTGCTGCCTGCTGGTGCTACCGCACCTGCGAGACTTGGGCCGTAGGTGCGGAGCCGCAGAAGCGGCCCTTGTGTCGCAGAAGGGAAAATGGGTGGCTAGGCTGGGACCACAGATGTGGGACTGCACTTGCGGAAGGAGAGACACAGATGCGGAAGTTGAGGGCTTGGAGGAGGACCGCAGAAGCGGATGGTAAGTCGCACCTGCGGAACCGCAGAAGCGGTCAAGTGACCGCAGGTGCGGAAATGCTGGAGGCAGAGAGGTTCTTCTAAATCAGGGGTTGGGTTCATTTCAACCCCATTTCCCTCATTGGAGTCGAATTTTGGAGCAACTTTGAGGTGCCATTTTCACCACCAAGCATGAGGTAAGTAATTTATGCTAGTTTTGAGTTAAATACTTGGATTATATATGGATTAGAGCACGAAAATTAGTGAAAATTGTGGGTTTTTGGTGGAAGACCTAGAAATTTATATCTTGGATTTTTACCACGATTTTGGACATGAAACTGAGAGTAAATTATATATTTGAGTTCGTGAGGTTATGGGTAAAGTTTATCTTCAGAAAATTTTGTAATCCGGGCACGTGGGCCCGAGGGCGTTTCGTCAACTTTTCGATCGGGGTTAGGAATTGTTATAAATTAGATTATTATGAGTAATTGAACATGTATTAATGGATTTGCATAATTATTGGCTAGTTTTAGAGTATTTTTCATCAATTTGAGTCTTTGGAAATGCGTGGAAGGCCGGTTATGGAACTTCGGAGCGAGGTGAGTCTCCTTTCTAACCTTGTAAGAGGTAATTGTCCCCATAGGTGAGTTAATTGGTTATGTGCTCCTATTTGTGGAGGCTACGTATGCACGAGGTGATAAAAGTCCGTGCGTAGCTACTATTATGCTTATGTCCGGGTAGTCTAGGACCCAAAAGCATGCTTACTTGTAATAAATGCAACCTTATTGATAGTTTAAGTTGATCAAATCATATCGAAGTGGCAAATGATTTTATAAAAGAGTAATACTTCATTTTCATGGCTTGTAAAAATGGAAAATTTACACCTCATTGAATAATTGTCTCGTCGACGAATGTCTTGAATGTCTGTTTAAGTATGTGTTCTATGTGTACCTGCGTCGCATGTATGATTCACGAGCAGGGTGGTTGTTTATTTATGTTTGACCGCATCGCATGTATGATTCGCGAGCGGGGTAATAGATGCATCTATGGTTCGGGCCATTCGACCCTCTTGCAGTGCACAGTTTAAATATTATTGGATCGGGCCGTACGTCCTTGGTGTGATTTGCGCATGCTTGTATTGCTTGCCTTGTAAATTACTGAAGTTGATATTGCTTCTCCCCGTCTTGGGGATATGAGTATAAATTATGAAAAAGGAAACTGGAAATTTTCATATAAAAGAAGGAATTGTCTACTTGCTTCACTCTATTGAATTTCATTCGTGTTTATATAAACCCTCGACTTATTATATTATTGATGTATCGTCATTGGACCACTTGTAAGTGTCAAAGTCGACCTCTCGTCTTTACTTCTTCGATATTAGGCGGGATTCTTACTGAGTACACGTTGTTTTCGTACTCATACTACACTTGTTGTGCATTTCTGTTGTACAGGTTCACGCGTGGCTAGCGGCTTAGTGGTATAGCAGCATGGTTGGTACAGAGACTTTGGTGAGCTACATTTATGCGGATGACCCGCATCCAGCAGAGCCTCCTTCAGAGTATTGTGCTGTATTTTCATTTCTATCCACTTTGTATTCCGGACAGTTACTGTATTTTATTTTGTTCCCTAGTAAATGCTCATACACTTATGACACCGGGTTCTGGGATGATTATGGGGTATTTTTGTATTGACTTCTTGACATTTATATTTAATTTGAAATGAGTATCTTTTACTAGTAAAATTTAAGGAAAATCAGAGTTTTCGCAAATATTCAAATGAGAATTTAATTAAGTATTTATGGTCGGCTTGCCTAACAACAGTGTCCGGCACCATCACGACCCTTAGTGGATTTTGGGTCTTGACAACATGGTATCAGAGCACTAGGTTCCCGTAGGTCTCACGAGTCATGAGCAAGTCCAGTAGAGTCTCACGGATCGGTACGGAGACGTCTATACTTATCTTCGGGAGGCTACAGGGCTGTTAGGAGTACTTCGCTTCTTGATTCCTCATCGTGCGGTTTGATTCCTTTGAGGTTTATGCCTTTATTTCCTTCCTATTCAATCGTATGCGACGTGGAGCGCTCATTATAAATCGAGAATTGGGAAATTTTAAAGGTACTACAGAGGTGGTGCGGGATGCTTCTCCCAGCGTAGTTGATTCGACTATTGTCGTCGCTTTGTGGAAGGATATTCTGTCGTTTCAGCTCAGTAGTCGTACTTCTAAGAGCTCTGAGGCTAGGCACCAGTTTCCATGATACTTATGAATGGTTGTCGCGCAGTATTGATGTGATGGTAGGATGCTTGCCTACGTGTTGGGGCGACGAATGTCTCGAAGGGAGGTTTACTCAGTGTGTGATTTAGAGATTCGGTATTTTATCCCCGGCGGGGGAAGTGCAAATGGGATAAGGATGTTCAGATTCGGTTTGATGGAGTAACAAGGCTTGGTATTTGCGAGCGTGGTGGAATTTTCATCTGTGATGAGGTGTCGTTGTCCTTGTTGGATGTACTAAGTTCGCTGACGTTAAGACCTTCAACAATTTGCCTTTGGGGTAGGATATTGTAAGATAGTATTGGAGAAGTTGCTGTCAGAGATCGTGGGCTGCAGTAGTTCAGGATTTAATGTGTATTTCTAATGCTGACGGCTCGAGAAAGATGATCTTCGGAAAGGTTTAGAAGTTAGTAGCGGTCTATCGGCTCAAGAGCCACTGAGTTAGATTTTGATCCAAGGCATCAACTGAGCAGCAAAGGTGATGAAGGACATGTGGAAGGTGTCATGCGGTGGTTAAATTTCTAGAAGGCCACGTGTAAGAAGCGGAAGTCGAATAGTTGCTTAAAGAAGAGGGTTTGGCCAAAGTGGGAGAGTGGCAGAGTAGCATGTGGGTTCAGTGGCGGAATAATTACACCCTTGAGAAAAGTTTGGAGTGGTTTAGGGAATTTTAGTGGACGGTGATTGGGTACGAACCTAATTTGAAATATTGGCTAGCATAACGGCAGGAGATTTGATATGACGGAATGGAGCCGCTTAATATGAAGAAGGATACAACATAACTTTGAATTGGAAGATATTGTTGCACATATAGTTAATGTCCACGAGGGGTGAATGGACTTGTGCAGCTGGTGGGTGAGCACGGGTTCAGAATGGGTTATTGATGTCGTAGTGATTGTGCCTTGTGCAGCGATGTTGGAACATGTCGGCGTGTAATCTCCACAGGTGGGTTATCTCCTGTGAGCAGATCAGCGGTCGCGTGGTGGGCAAAGTTTCTGCGAAGAATCCTACTGGCTATCTGATAAGGAGGCCGGACATGTGAATGTGGTTAATGATTCAGAGTATTCATAAATGGTTTGCAGAAAGATTTCGAGGAGCTTGGCGGGTTGGTTGTGCTAGATCATGTCAACAATGAAAAAAGAATCTTGTTGGGTTCCGGAGTTACGTAATGGTGACTTCAAGCTAAGTGGGAGAGTCCCACCATCCACGATTGGGTTGTATGATTATCTTCTCGTGAAGTTCGGGTTATCGGCGTACTGGTAAGTTTTTTTGGTTAAGGGAAGAGAAAATCAGTAGTAATTCGAGCAAGGGGATTGAAGAATGTGTTCTATAATTGGCATCATCGATTCATGTTCGAACTTTGGGAAAACTTAGGAGTTATGCTTCGCATAGAAGTGAGTTGCAAGGAAAGTGATTCGGCTGGGTGCTTCTTTGAGAGGGTGGTCATGGGCTAGCGGAGCCTTACAGTTGATTATATTCGGGACCATGTCAGAGTGGGTGACTCTCAATAACGGTCCTAGTGGACTCAAAGGTTAAAAAATGCGGTGCCTAAGGATTCAAGCCCGCAATGTGTTTAGGAATCGGGCTTGTGAAGCAGCTTATGATAAGAGGCTCAGAATGTTCTATGATGTTTTGACTTGCAGTATAGCATTGGGAGAAAAATGGGAAAAAGACTTCGGATCCGTAGAGGAATTATCAGAATGGATGTGCCAGTCGAGATGCGAATATGCGCACAAGGAAGGTATGTAATGGTTCGTGGGATTTGGGACAACATGGTCTCATGTTACAAGGTCACTCGGGTTGAGTGCATTATGTGTTGAATGAAGTTATTATTATTCTAAGGCAATTAAGGATAAATTGGAAGAGGTTGGATTGGTTAGCCATGGTCGGGGTGGCATACTGGTGGCAGTGATCAATTCCTTCAGCGTGATTAAGTTATGCAAGTGATTAGTGATGGTACGTGTGAGGCTTGTCGGCCGTCGTAATTGAATTTATTCAGAAGTATTCTAGTATTATGGCCTGCTATGTGTAGGCGGATCCCAGAAAAAGGGCTATGGTGGCTTAGACCACTACTCGAAGATTTGCATATTCTACGGTTACGATAATTCACTTGTGTGTTGCTATGGTTCTCCTGAAATGAGTTAAGTGAAAAGTTTCTATATGATGAAGTATTAGTCTATTAGTGGTTCCGGAGTTATGATAAAAATTATGTTCTATCGCATGGCTTGTTAGGTGCAGTGACCGATATGAAATTTGAAGGTGAGGATCGAGGTTGCGGTTCGGTGTTTGACGAGAATGTCACGAGCTCGGATGAGCAGGAAGGGGATTTGGATATTTGGAGTAAGTTGGTATTGTCTACAGCGTCGCCTGAGATCGGTGATTTGTGAAAAAGGCTTCGCATCCTGGTTAAAGATTCTTGATCGCTTTTCAGTGTTATTGTGGCCGTTGGTATGGAGGTACAGACCTGTTATCTGCTACGGAAGGTCGTGGGATCGTGCCCCACGGGGAGGTTGTATAAGTGTGGCATGTAGTCACTTGACTGATTGAAGAATTAAACTAAGTATGAAGATTGTGGTGATATCATTAATTTGAGAATTGATGCCTGAAGGGCACTCGATTTATTGGGTGGTGGACTGTGGAGGATTACTTCGGTTATGATGGTTATTCTTGTGTGTTATGGGAAAAAGGGGTTATTATGGACCTAGAAAAGATTATTGGCCTAGTTCGGTACGATCAGAATCGGCTTGAGACCTGTGGATGGATTTAAATATGAATATGGGCTCTATATCAGGCCGAATATGTTCATTTCAGCATAGCTCTCCTTATGGAGGAGTATTCGGATGTTGGATGTTATTTCATCGTCAGCCATTTCATATAATGCTATATTGTGCCGTGTGAGTTGCGAAACGGCTTGGTAAAGTTCTTATGTGTTGAGGCCCGCATAGCGATGGTGTTATGTGAACAGGATGGCTCTTTAGTTTCAAAACATTTATCGCACCTCAGTTGTGCTTGAGTTTGTTAGCTTATGGCGCTATATGTCCCCTCAGGGATGGTATTATGCACTTAGCGTGCTTGTGGACGATATTCGGTATTGTGTTCTAATGAGCAATTTAGCTCGATGTGTGTCTTCTTATGTGAATTTTATGTGTGGATCGGGTGGCACGTCGCCATGGTTATGTTTTTTTGATCGGGTTGCACACCGCAACAGTGTGATGATGATTACAGTCCCTTATATTCTATTCTGTGTTTTTTTGTTTCCATTTTCTTAGGAAAGTTCATATTAGCTGCGTGAGTGGAGTAGTCCCTTCCAATGTTCGTCTTTCTTATGTGTAATGTTCGAGTTGGTAGCCTATTGGCACATTGCGACATCATATGAAACTTTTGGTCATGTCCGGGGTGGCTTGTTGCCTGAGCAGTTTGTACTGGGTGAGACAAGGTTATTGGATCTAGGATCAGTGCAATCGGATTGTATGAAGTATATTAAAGAGCAAAGATCATTACTTGGTTCAGAATGAGGTAATGTTCTTGTCAGGAGTGTATCCTCAATGATTTGTTGACTTGGCAGTTGGTTATGGATTTCTACATGTCTCTTCTGTCGTGGCGGTGTTGCAAGAGTTGGAACAAGACTTATATATATCATGAGATCCATTGTGAGCATCAGATTCGGGGAATATTGGTTATTATGATCAGGGAATGTTATTATGGTCCTGTGAATGATGTGGTGCATGGTGAGAATTCAGCAACGGTATGCAGTCATGTTCTGGTACCTCGTGTAGTGATTGCTACGCCGTTCTTATGTTGGAAGCAAGCCTGGCGGAGAATTCCGGAGGTTGGAATTGGGTTCTAAGCTTATTTGCTTGAATAAAAGAGAATATCTTCGGATTTGATCGAGTTAATGTGCTCAACTGAGCTGTGGTAGCACGGGTAGGTGCTCAAGGTGTTAAACAGTGATTTCGGACAACTCTGGTGTAGTTCCCATCATGTTCGAGGACGAACGTATGTTTAAGTAGGAGAGAATGTAACGACCCCAACGGTCATTTTGAGCTCTAGCGTGTCGTTGAGCGGTTTGAAGCCCTGAGTAGCTTCACTTCAGGTATTATGACCTTTACGCGTGGTCGGAATTGAATTCCGGGAAGTTCGGAGTTGATTTGGAGAGAGAATTCTCATTTCGGATGCTTTAAGTTGAAAGAATTGACTAAGATTGGATTTTTGAGTACACGACCTCGGAATCGGGATTCGAAGGTTCCACGAGTTCGTATGATGATTTCGGACTTGGGCGTATGTCCGGATCGGGTTTTGGAAGACCCGGGAACGTTTTGGCACCTATTGTGGAAGTTAGCATTTTTGGAAGAATTTCATAAGTTTGGGTTGAAGTGCATCTCAGTGTTNTTGGGATTCCGAGTCTGGGATAGCTCCGTACGGTGATTCTGGTGTTGGGAGCGCGATCGGAAGTGAATTCGGAGGTCCGTGGGTCATTTTGGAGTCATTTGGCTAATGTTAGAAATTTGAAGGTTTTTGAGAAGTTTGATCGGAAGTGGACTTTTTGATTTTGGGGTCGGAATCCGATTCCGAAAGTTGGAGTAGGTCCGTGATGTCAAATATGACTTGTGTGCAAAATTTGAGGTCAATCGGACGTGATTTGATAGGTTTCGGCATCGAATGTTGAAGTTGGGATTTCTGAAGTTCGTCAAGTTTTATTCGGGGTGTGATTCGTGATTTTAGCGTTGTTTGATATGATTTGAGGCCTCGAGCAAGTCCATAATGTGTTTGGGACTGGTTGGCATGATTGGTCGGGGTCCCGGGGGCCTCGGGTGGATTCCGGGTGGTTAACGGATCGAATTGGAATTTGGAGGAAGAGCTGAAGCTGCTGCCTGCTGGTGTAACCGCACCTGCGAGACTTGGGCCGCAGGTGCGGAGCTGCAGAAGCGGCCCTTGTGTCGCAGAAGCGAAAATGGGTGGCTAGGCTGGGACCGCAGATGCGGTCATTTTCACGCAGATGCGCGACCACACCTGCGGAAGGAGAGTCGTAGATGCGAAAGTTGAGGGCTTGGAGGAGGACCGCAGAAGCAGATGGTAAGTCGCCATGCGGAACCGCAGAAGCGGTCAAGTGACCGCAGGTGCGGAAATGCTGGAGGCAGAGGGGTTCTACTAAATCGGGGGTTGGGTTCATTTCAACCCCACTTCCTCCATTGGAGCCGAATTTTGGAGGAACTTTGAGGTGCCATTTTCACCACCAAGCATGAGGTAAGTAATATATGCTAGTTTTGAGTTAAATACTTGGATTATATATGGATTAGAGCATGAAAATTAGTGAAAATTGTGGGTTTTTGGTGGAAGACCTAGAAATTTATATCTTGGATTTTTACCACGATTTTGGACATGAAATTGAGAGTAAATTATATATTTGAGTTCGTGAGGTTATGGGTAAAGTTTCTCTTCGGAAAATTTCGTAATCCGGGCATGTGGGCACGAGGGCGTTTTGTTAACTTTTCGATCGGGGTTAGGAATTGTTATAAATTGGATTATTATGAGTAATTGAACATGTATTAATGGATTTGCATAATTATTGGCTAGTTTTGGAGCGTTTTGCATCAATTTGAGTCTTCGGAGAGGCGTGGAAGGCCGGTTATGGAACTTCGGAGCGAGGTGAGTCTCCTTTCTAACCTTGTGAGAGGGAATTGTCCCCATAGGCGAGTTAATTGGTTATGTGCTCCTATTTGTGGGGGCTACGTACGCACAAGGTGATGAGAGTCCGTGTGTAGCTACTATTATGCTTATGTCCGGGTAGTCTAAGACCCAAAAACATGCTTACTTGTAATAAATGCAACCTTATTGATAGTTTAAATTTCTCAAATCATATCGAAGTGGCAAATGATTTTATAAAAGATTAAAACTTCATTTTCATGGCTTGTAAAAAAGGAAAATTTACACCTCCTTGAATAATTGTCTCCTCGACGAATGTCTTGAATGACTGTTTAAGTATGTGTTTCTATGTGTACCTGCATCACATGTATGATTCGCGAGCAGGGTGATTGTTTATTTATGTTTGACCGCGTCACATGTATGATTTGCGAGCGGGGTAATAGATGCATCTATGGTTCGCGCCATTCGACCCTCTGGCAGTGTACAGTTTAAATATTGTTGGATCGGGCCGTACGTCCTCGGCGTGATTTTCGCATGCTTGTATTTCTTGCCTTGTAAATTACTGAAGTTGATATTGCTTCTCCCCGTCTTGGGGATATGAGAATAAATGATGAAAAAGGAAACTGGAAATTTTCATATAAAAGAAGGAATTGTCTACTTGCTTCACTCTATTGAATTTCATTCGTGTTTATATAAACCCTCGACTTGTTATATTATTGATGTATCATCATTGGACCACTAGTAAGTGTCGAAGTCGACCCCTCGTCTCTACTTCTTCGAGATTAGGCGGGATACTTCCTGAGTACACGTTGTTTTCGTACTCATACTACACTTGCTGTGCATTTTTGTTGCACAGGTTCACACGTGGCTAGCGGCTTAGTGGTATAGCGGCATGGTTGGTACGAAGACTTAGGTGAGCTGTATTTATCGGGACGACCCGCAGCCAGCAGAGCCTCCTTCAGAGTATTGTGCTGTATTTTCATTTCTGTCCACTTTGTATTCCGGACAATTACTGTATTTTGTTTTGTTCCCTAGTAAATGCTCATGCACTTGTGACACCGGGTTCTGGAATGATTATGGGGTATTTTTGTATTGACTTCTTGACATTTATACTTAATTTGAAATGAGTATCTTTTACTAGTAAAATTGAATGAAAATCAGAGTTTTCGCAATTATTCAAATGAGAATTTAATTTAGTATTTATGGTCGGCTTGAACGGTGTCCGGCGCCATCACGACCCTTAGTGGATTTTGGGTCTTGACAAAAAAGTTCATACAAAAACCATTCCCTCAGAGCGCGGCTCCGATGCCTATTTCTAAGAAGTTTCGCATGCCCGATATACCCAAATATAACGGGACAACCGACCCTAACGAGCATATTACTTCATACACTTGTGGGATAAAAGGAAATGACTTGAATGACGATGAGATCGAATCAGTCTTATTGAAAAAGTTTGGAGAAACATTGTCGAAAGGAGCTATGATTTGGTATCACAACTTACCTCCTAACTGTGTTGACTCATTTGCTATGTTAGCAGACGCCTTCGTGAAAGCACACACCGGTGCCATAAAGGTGGCCACGACAAAATTGGATGTCATCAAGATAAAACAAAAGGAACGACGAGATGTTGAGGGAGTTCGTGTCCAGGTTCCAGATGGAGCGAATGGAGTTACCACCGGTCTCAGATGACTGGGCAGTACAAGCTTTTATGCAGGGTTTAAATGAAAGGAGCTCGATTGCATCTCGATAATTAAAGCAAAATTTGATCGAGTATCTAGCTGTGACGTGGTCGGATGTGCACAACCGCAATCAATTAAAAATCAGGGTCGAGGACGACCAGTTGGGAAGTCCCTCGGGTTCAGTTCATCCTAACAGATCGACAACCATACCCCCGAGGGATACAGACAGGGAATCGAGGTCAACCAAAGAACGGTATCAGCCGTATGTTGATCGGAGGAACCATGGTTCAAGCCATAACACTCCTCGTAATGAACGGAGAAATGATCGAGGACAGATTTCTTAGGGACTCATGAGTAAGAACGGGTTCGATAAACACGCCGATCCCGCGGAGGCACCTCGATGTCAGAGTATAATTTCAGTGTAGACGCATCAAGGATCGTGTCAGCTATTGGAAGAATAAAAGATACCAGGTGGCCCAGGCCAATCCAAACCGGTCCTTCTCAGAGGAATCCAAATTTAATGTGTCATAGAACAGAAGATTGCAGGCAGCTAAGGGAAGAAGTGGCTCGATTGTTCAACGAGGGAAATCTTCGAGAATTTCTAAGCAATCGAGCCAAGAATCACTTCCGGGAGAGAGATGCAAGAAAAAATGAACAAGAAGAACCACAACATGTAATCCACATGATCGTTGGCGGCGTCGATGTCCCACAAGGACCTGTGTTCAAACCCACCAAGGTGTCGATCACAAGAAAAAAACGGACTCAGAGCTATGTGCCCGAGGATGCCATATCATTCTACGATGAGGAAGCACAGGGCATATCTCAGCCACACAACGACGCCCTGGTAATCTCTATCCAATTAAATAAAATTCAAGTTAAACGTGTTCTCGTGGATCCAGGTAGCTCAGCAAATATAATCAGATTGAAGGTCGTAGAGCAGCTCGGCCTACAAGATCAGATTGTACCTGCATCCCGGGTCCTAAATGGCTTCAACATGGCGAGCGAAACAACAAAGGGAGAAATTATCTTGCCAGTAAACGTAGCCGGGACCATACAAGATACTAAATTCCATGTCATCGAAGGTGACATGAGGTATAACGCGCTCCTCGGGAGACCATGGATACACAACATGAGGGCAGTACCATCAACTCTCCATTAGATGATGAAGTTCCCAACGGAAGATGGAGTGAAAACGGTTTACGGGGAGCAACATGCTGCAAAGGAAATGTTTGCAGTTGAGGAGGTGGTGCCGATACCAGAACCTTCGACCTCGGAGAAATCGGGCACCAAAGGTAAGCAGGCGGCTAAATAGCAATCACCGTCCCCAGCCTCGACGGAATCAGAGCAATAGGTAATCGAGGACGAAGAAGAGGATTTCCTTACTCCTCGAACCTTCGCTGCTCCCGAAGAGTCCAATGCAACCAAGTCGATTATCGAGGAGCTGGAATAGGTCATACTGATCGAATACATGCCCGAGAGAAAGGTATACCTGGGAATGGGATTAATCCGCGAACTCGGGAAAAAATTCATTCAATTTCTTATTGATAATATGGATTGCTTTTCTTGGTCCCATTTAGATATGACAGGGATTCCACTGGAAATCACCACACATCGGCTAAGCACCGACCCTAGGTTCAAACCGGTGAAGCAAAAAAGGAGGCCCCATTCCGAGGTGAAACATGCGTTCATAAAGGATGAGGTAACCAAACTTCTTAGAATAGGGTCTATTGGGGAAGTAAAATACCCCGAATGGTTAGCCAATGTAGTTGTGGTTCCTAAAAAAGGAAACAAACTTAGAATGTGTGTAGACTATAAGGACTTGAACAAAGCATGTCCGAAGGATTCTTTCCCATTGCCGAACATCGATCGAATGATCGATGCTACGGCCGGCCACCTGACCTTAACTTTTCTCGATGCCTATTCCGGGTACAATCAGTTTCAGATGAACCTGGAGGACCAGGAAAAGACTTCATTTATTACTAAGTTTTGAACTTATTGTTACAACGTAATGCCCTTTGGGCTAAAAAATGCAGAAGCTACATACCAACGCCTAGTTTAGAAAAATGTTCGAAGAACAAATAGGTAAAATAATGGAAGTTTATATTGATGATATGTTGGTTAAGTCCCTGCGCGCAGAGGACCATTTAGCTTATTTGCAGGAAACATCCAAAATCTGGAGGAAATACAACATGAATCTTAACCCGGAGAAATGTGCCTTTGGAGTCAGCTCGGGTAAGTTCCTCGGCTTCATGGTGTGAAATCGGGGTATCGAAATTAACCCCGGTAAGATCAAGGCCATCGAGGATATCACGATCGTAGATAGTGTGAAGGCCGTGCAAAGACTAACAGGCCGAATAGCTGCTTTGGGTCGATTCATTTCGTGGTCGTCAGATCGAAGTTACCGTTTCTTTTCCTTGCTAAAAAAGAAAAATGATTTTGCATGGACCCCGGAATGCCAATGAGCCCTGGAGGAACTAAAGCGACACTTATCGAGCCCGCCTTTGCATCATACCCCGAAGGTAGATGAAAAACTTTACCTATATTTGGCAGTGTTCAAGATAGCGCTAAGCGGGGTACTAGTTCGAGAAGAGCAAGGTACGCAATTCCCTGTTTATTATGTAAGCCGAACTCTAGGAGATGCTGAAACTAGATACCCTCACTTAGAAAAATTGGCACTTGCATTGATAAGAGTATCTAGAAAGCTAAAGCCATACTTTCAATGTCATCCCATATGTGTATTTACCACTTACCCCCTTCGCGATGTTTTGCATAAGCCCGAGCTGTCGGGCCCGCTGGCCAAATGGGCCGTCGAACTTAGCGGGTACGATATCGAATATCAACCCTGCACCGCCATCAAGTCTCAAATCTTAACTGACTTCATGGCTGATTTTACGTTGACCCTCGTACCCGAAGTAGAGAAAGAACTACTACTAAGTTCGGGTACATCATCTGGGGTATAGACCCTTTTTACGGACGGTGCCTCGAATGTGAAAGGGTTTGGTCTTGGCATTGTCTTGAAACCACCCACGGGTGATACCATTAGACAATCTATCAAAACTTCTAGATTGACTAACAATGAGGCCGAGTATGAGGCCATGATTGCAGGTCTCGAGCTAGCTAAGAGCTTGGGAGTAGAAGTCATCGAAGCCAAGTGCGATTCTCTATTGGTGGTAAACCAAGTAAACAAAAGTTTTGAAGTTCAAGAGGATAGAACACAACAATACTTGGATAAGGTGCAGGTAACTTTGCACCGCTTCAAGGAGTGGACTCTGGATCATGTGCCTCGAGAACAAAATAGCGAGGCCGATGCACTTGAAAATCTAGGATTCTTGGTCTATGAAGATGATATCGTCCCGGGGACTGTCGTCTAGTTGTCAAGGTCCGTGGTTGAAGAGGGTCATGCCGAGATAAATTCAACAAGTTTGACGTGGGACTAGAGGAATAAGTATATCGACTATCTGAAGAGTGGGAAACTCCCATCGGATCACAAAGAATCAAGGGCCTTATGAACCAAGGCTGCTAGGTTTGCATTAAATAAAGATGGAACATTGTACCGGAGAACATTCGATGAGCCATTGGCGGTATGTTTGGGGCCAGGGGACACCGATTATGTTCTACGAGAGGTCCATGAAGGCAATTATGGGAATCACTCGGGCGCCGAGTCTTTGATTAGCAAAGTTATCAGAGCAGGGTATTACTGGGATAGCATGGAAAAAGATACTAAGGAATTTGTCAAAAAATGTGATAAGTGCCAATGATTTGCACCAATGATCCATCAGCCCGGAGAACAACTCCATTTAGTTCTATCCCCGTGGCCTTTAATGAAATGGGGAATGGACATAGTCGGACCCCTACCAACGGCCCCAGGTAAAGCGAAGTTTATTCTGTTTATGACTGACTATTTTTCTAAATGGGTGGAAGCACAGGCCTTCGAGAAGGTCAGAGAAAAAGAAGTTATTGACTTCATCTGGGACCACATCATATGCTGGTTCTGGATACCTGCCGAGATTGTATGTGACAATGGAAAACAATTCATCGGCAGCAAGGTGATGGAGTTCCTCGAAGCATACAAAATAAAGAGGATCTTATCAACACCATACCACCCAACTAGAAATGGACAGGCCGAGTCAACGAATAAAACTATCATTCAAAACTTGAAGAAAAGGTTGGACGATACAAAAGGGAAATGGAGAGAAGTTTTACCCGAGGTTCTTTGGGCATATCGAACAACATCGAAGTCTAGCACTGGGGCTACCCCGTTTTCTTTGGCATATGGCTCTGAGGCCCTTACCCCTGTCGAGGTCGGAGAACCCAACGCCGGGTTTTGACATACATCGGAGGATTCAAATCACGAGGCTATGAATACCAGCCTCAAGCTATTAGACGAAACACGAGAAGCAACACTCGTTTGGATGGCCACACAGAAGCAAAGGATCGAAAGGTATTGCAATAGAAGGACCAATCTTCGACATTTCAGAATCGGGGACTTAGTTCTACTGAAAGTCACCCCCAATAATCGAGACCCGAATGAAACTGGGCCCGAATTGGGAAGGACCGTATCGAGTCCTCGGAGTTATCGGTAAAGGATCTTACAAACTTAGCACGATGGAAGGTGAAAAACTACCAAACAATTGGAACGTATCATTACTCAAACGATGCTACTGCTAAGGTATGACTCTATCCTTTTGTCCATTTGAGTTTAAAGCTAACTCAGTGCAGGTTTTTGATCGAAGCAATCGAAGACATCCTTTTTACATGAAGGCCTTAGGTTTTAAAGCATGCATTGCACTCTTTTTCCCTTAGACCGGATTTTGTCCCAAATGGATTTTACCGGCAAGGTTTTTAATGAGGCAACAACTATATGCTACCTAAGGAAAACTCAAACAGTATCCACGACTTCTTTTAAATCAACCTCGAATACTGGGGGGCATCACCCTCGGAGATCATATTTTCGAGGAAAATACTTCATGCCTAAGAGGGCCTCGATAGGAAAACTTTGTAATGGTCCAAACGGTAAGATGAACCGTGTCCATATAGAATAGTCGAGCCCTGACGACAAAACATGTATGCATGTATCAATTATTTGAAGAAGCATTCTGTTTATATCAAAACCACTTTATGTCTCAAAGAAGTTTACTATTATACAAGCTCTATACTTATAATTCTACGGGAAATGGCTCAAGAGCCAAAATACGAATGTACCCCCGAAACACTCGGGGACTGTCATCGACAGTCAGCACATCCGAGCCATTGAAAACTCGGACACATAAGACCTCAAAGAGGCATCCCCTCGATACAAAGGCCAAGGCCAATATACTCGGGGACTAACTTTTCGAACAAGTTTGAAAGGTTATCGGGAAACAAGTCCAAGAGACATACCTGAAGGCTACAACCATATCAAAGACCGGTCATATAAAAAGGCTACGGCCGAAATAATGCGGCTCGGAGACGCCGACTTCCGCCATAAATTAATGGCCTTCTAACACTTTGAAAAAACCGGTTAAATCAGGCTACCCTCGGCAAAAGAAAAATATAAAGGGCTTCGATAAATTCAGCCCTCGAATAATTTAAAGGCTTCGATAACATCAGCCTTTGAAAAAACCTCAAGAGGTATTCGATTATGTTTACACAAACAAATTACTAATAACGATCCGATTTGTCGAACCTTCGAAAAACCCGATGGGTACGACAAAAACATGCTAAGGCATACAAAATTCTCACTAAGTCTTTTAGCCGAAAAGAAGGAAAAACTAGCCACATTAGAGGCCGAATCGGCCCAACTTAAAGAGCCTAAGGGCCAATGTAAAAGAGCCTAAGGGCAAAAATATATATAGAGTTTGAGACCCTCCTCTTACTCAACTCGAACTCAAGAGTCCCGACATCCTGAGCTGTCATCCAGTTGATATAAGCTTAGCTCGAGGATTACCTAAGACATTAAGAGGCATTAAGTTGATCAATTAAAAACCTAAGGGTTTATTATGTTCTGAGTCTAAACCAATACTCGGACTGATCATTTGAGTTGTGCACTTGAATTTTCCATAAATAAGGACAAAATGAGATTCAACACAAGCCAAAGTTCAAACAACAAGTTCCTTTGTATTTCCAAAAGATATTTACAATACCCACATGGGGTCCTTACACAAAAATACTAAAGCAAAATAAAGAAACCTAAAACTACTCCAGGGCCACATCTTCGACAGCTGCATCTTCGGGAGCCTCCTCCTTGGGGACTTCATCTTCATTTCCTTCGCTCTCGGAGCCACTAGCTGAGTCATCCTCATCAGAAAGCAAAGCACCCGCCTCTTCTTCCAAAGTCTTAGCCCTTTCAATATCGGCTGAGAGATCGAAGCTGCGAGCATGCACCTCCTCGAGGGTTTCCCTCCGAGACTGTCGCCTGGTGTGGTCAAGTGCACATGATAACTTAACTTCGGCCACAACAGAGATCTCCTTTGCCCGGGCGTTAGCTGCTTCAGTGTCAGCTCGGTACAAAGTTATAAATGCCTCAGCATCAGATTTGTCCAAGGCGAGCTCAGCAATGGATTTAGCTTTAAGCTCCTCGATTTTGCGGCCTCGAGCCAGGCTCTCCTCCTTCACACTTTGAAACTGGCGTTCGAGTGAAGCCAACTGCTCTCGAAGAGTATCTCTCTCGGAGGCAAGACTTTCCATGCCTTGCCTCCACCCCAGGGTCTTGGCCTCCTTCATCTTGAGCTCCTCTCGAAGCTGCTCCGCCCGCTCGCCCTTTTGCTGAAACTGCAAAGGAGAAGTGTTAGTAGACTAATCGGGAAAATCTATAACAAAACTTTAGAGGGTATATTACCTTTTCGGTAAGCTCGATTTTTTCTTGATGAGCCTTTGCCAGATCAGCTCGAAGATCGCTGATCTCCTCCTCTTTCTTGACATAGAGGGTTTTAAGACTGTCCCTCTCTTCCGAGATTTTCATAAGATCGGCCTCACATCGAGCAAGCTTAGCTCAAGACATGGAGAATGCTTCTTTATGGAGCACAATGGCCTTCACAAAAAGAGATAGGTCAGACTCAGAATGACAAGGATAAAGCACAAGCGTAATTTTAGAGGACAGAAACTTACTTGTTTATAGAGCCGACGGGCCTCGTCGAAAATAAAAGAAGCATCTGGGTCGGGCCATCTTTGATCCCTGCAAGGCATTCTCAAAAGATATCATGCCCTTCGTGGCTCGCCCCCACATCAGAAGTTTTCATGTTCCGAGCATCTGGAATTTGCCCCTCGTAGAACTCAGGACCAGGTGATGACTCATTCACGTTGATTACCCCCAGTGACCCACTCAGGGCGTTCTCTTCTATTTGAAGGGCCTCGGGACCGGGCCCCTCGGCCTCACCCTCCAAATGACCTCCGAGACGAGGTGCCTTTTTGCTACCCGATGGCTCGGGGACTTTGCTCGAACTCCCCTCAGAGATTTCTTCGGTTCTAGAAAGGACCGCATCTGCCACCACCGGTTCGGCAGAATTCGAAGCACCGTTGCTTCCTCTTTTACGAACTACCAACAAGCAGTCGTCATCTTCTTCTTCTTTCTTGTCCCGAAGATGTTGGGCCGTTTCTGGAGATAGGGCCACAGTATCAACCTTAGGCTTTCGAGCTACGCTTTTCTTAGGCTTCGGGGGATTTGCAGGCGACCCCTCTTTCTTTTCTTTTCTTTGGAAGGCTTTGGGATCACTTCTTCACCGGGCGGGGGAGGCCGCATAGCAACGGCGTCTCCGAGGCCTGCATAAAGACAAAGTAAGTATTTCATTGAGAAACACAACTAAACAAACAAAAGAACTCACCGTGGTTTTTTGCCTCCCATCGGCCCTTGGCTAAATTACGCTAGCAGCGCTCCGTGTATGAGGAGGTAGAGGCCAGTTTTTGGACCCAACCTTCGAGGTCTGGGACATCACAGGAAAACCAAGCAACAACTGCACCATCCGAAAAAGGTTAGATCGAGAAAAGATGAAATCGAGAGGAAGCAGGGTATAAAGTTGCTATGTACTTACGTTTCATGTTCCACTCCTCGGGGAATGGCATCCTCTCAGCAGGAATCAGGTCAGAGGTCCTGACTCGGACAAACCGACTCATCCATTCTCGGTCTTTGTCCTCATCGATGCTGGAGAAGAGAGATTTCGAGGATCGGGGTTGCAGTTTTATCAAGCCACCTGGATAAAGGCGAGGGCTGTACGGCCTGATCAGATGGTCGAGGGTGAAAGGCATCCCCTTGACTTGGCTCGAAAAGAATCTGATCAAATGAACGATTCGCCAGAATGAAGGGTAGATCTGGCCAAGCGTCACTTGGTATTGTTGGGAAAAATCAAGGATAACTGGGTCTATGGGACCTAGGGCTGGATTTGCAGGACCCAATGTGAATCGGTAGGTATACATGCTTAAGTACCCCGCTTTATGGGTAGTGATGTCCTCTTCTAGGGAGGGAATCACCACACCTTTGTTACTCCACTTGCAGTCCTTCTTTACCTTCTCAAGTTCATCTTTGGTTATCAAACAAATGTATCGAGACATGGGCTCGCATTGGCCTGGTGTCAATACAGGTTTTTCAACTTTGAAATCGGATGTTATTTCACACATCGGGGGAATGCATTCCTCGATACGGGGTGGCACCACCGTTTTCCTTCTGGCCGGCCGCGATGATGAAGAGGCCTTTGCTTTTTGGGAGCCGGATTTAGATGTTTTAGCCATTATGGTGTAAAATATCAAGAAAAGAGAAAGGGTTGATGGTGAAGTAAGGGCGAATTGAAGGGAAGGGAGAACTCAGAGAAGTTGAAGAAGCTAATGAGATTTTTAAAACAATCTGAAAAGTGAAGTTTGTAAAATTGGGAAGTTGGTCTACTTATAGAAGTCACTCAAGCGTACTGGGGAAGCCGAGTAGCCGACCATTACTGGAATGCATTTAATGTTTTGGGAAAAGAACCGACGGGACGTTTCGATCACTTTGAGATCTCACGTCACGGGAATGACATCATTATTAGAGACTCCGGAGAATCGAGGCTCAAATTGTTTCTTATCTCCTTGCTCCAAGAAACGCGGGGACTATCTGTATGCGGTCAAAATCAGGCACGATCGATTTCCCAGGCTCGAGGGATCGCCTTAGGTCCAAGTTCAAGTAAGCTCGAGTTCAAGGTCGATAGACTAGACTCGAGCTCGAGGATGGAATGCAATGCTCGGAGATAGGAGTGTGAGGAATACCGAAGTCAAGCATGCTCCACCCCGAAATTGTATCGTTATGGATTTGTAACAGAATGAGCTAGATTCCTGCCACGTCCCCAAGATCATGGCATAAATCCCGGAATAGGATTGTACGATTCCATACTAGGCGGTTAGACAGTTGTATCAAGAATATTCCTTACTGTAAATAGAAATATACCTTATTTAGGGCTCCCCTATTATATAAAGGGACCCCCAATCATTTGTAAGATCATCTCATCATTGGCAAGAATATACTATCCTACTTTTCTCTCTTACTGTTCATCAGAATTGTCCTTTACCGTCCTTTACATTTATTGTTCTTAATTTATTGCTCTTAGTCCATCTCGAGGTCACTAAGCTCGAGGTCACCACTGTTGAGTAACATTGGTTTGATTCACTTATTTCTTTTATTTCTACTTCATATTTCTTGATTATTAATTGGTATTAATCACATATCTTTAAAACCATAAATCAAATTTAATTGTTACTTGTATTTCGAGGTAAACACCTTACTTAACAAAAACACCTTGTTTAAGATTTATATGGAATCAATTCTGGCTCAAATTTTGGACCCAAAATATTTATTTTTTTTGTCTATCTAAAGAGAAACATGGCAATTGTTTTACGTTGTTGTTTTGTTTAAGTACGTTCTACGTAGGCGCTGTACAAAATATTTACTCTATCATGTAGGGTAATTACTTATAGAGAATTTTTTTTGATAAATATTAAAGTAATAATCTGGTAAAAATACAATTAACAGGTTATCCCTAGTTATAATTAACTTATAGTGCTACTTTTTATCTTTTTTACTGCTGAATTCAATCATGGCCATTATAGCAATAATAATAATGTAAGACGAAAATTGCGACAAAGATGATATAGCTGTATGGGTCACAATTAGGCCTAGTTTAGCAAATGCAGACGGAGAATCTGAGGTCGAGGTCTAAACTAAGCGCGACCCAGTACGAGGAGTCGCTCAAAGGGAGAGACCAATGTCGAGGTCGAGCAGAGGGTAAACGGCTGCAACTATTGGAATGTTCCTAGGATTGTGAAAAAGAATATTCTACTGAATATTCCCCCATATTGTACTTTTTAGGGTTTTCTAGGGATATCCCTTATAAATACGAAGAGACAGGTAACAAAAGGGGGATTCAGAACTTTGATAAAAGAAACATCTTGTAAAGAGTTGACCATCAAGAATGTAGAAAACTTGTCTTGTCCCTCTTATTTGATTCCATCACATAATATTCCTCTTGAGTTCATAAGATCCAAGAACACATAATTCACTTCCATTGTCTGTTGTCACACATTGTGGTCAGAGAAGGAATCATCCATCTCATCCAACATTTGGGTGACAAAATTCCTTCTTATTACATTTAATGGCATTTATTACATTTATTGCATGTTTTCATCCTCATATTTGTTACTAGTCACTGAATATTACTTCGGTAGTTGTCGATTCCAACACGGTCTATACCATCCAAGTTGTTTAGTTTCGGATATGGGGTTTATTACTTTTAACTGGGATTCACCCCTTATCTATTTATTAAATTGGTTTAACTAAAAGGGCTTAAAACTTTTTGATCAAACAATTTGACGCCGTCTGTGGGGAGTTCCTAGTTAAAAAGTTTAGTTTCTTCTAGATCTAGAAAAAACAACAAAATCTCCCCTTTTCTTGTTTGCACAAGCTAACAATGGCAGGAAAAGGAGAGGAAATACTGAAAGTGGGGATGGGTGTCACTACCAATCTCCTAGGCACCATCAACGAGGTGCACATGCAAGACGAGGAGAACGTGACGCCGAGCGTCTCACCCAGGCAAAGTGATTCACCTCCTCCTCATGGAAGTGTAACCGCTTCACATGAGAGAGGAGCTTCCACGTCCACGATGGAAGAAGCACTGCCCGCAGTAAAAAGATTACTGGAGGCGTGGCTGACAAGTACCCTAAGCAGTATACTCAACAAATCCACTCAAGGGGCGAGTAGGAACACCACACGAGTCGGCACCCCAATAACCATCAACGAGCAGCACGCACCTCCCTCAACAGGTAACCCTCACACCAATGTTGATACAGGTAACGACGCCCACATAGCTGTTCTTAAGAAAATGGAGAAAATGGAGAATGAGATAAAGCGCTCCGTGACCAAATGAGAGAGCACCAAGAAAGAGTTGATAAGATACCAGGCACCCCAAAACTCCTGCCAAAATGAGATGTTGGCCGGTTCGTGGAGCAGCCATACAGCGAGGAGGCAGCCCCACATGCAAACCCAAAACCTTCAAAATGGCACCATACCTAAAAATATACGACGGCACAACAGACTCCGAAGACCATATCATTCATTACGTCACGGCAGTAAACGGCAACGACCTCTCGAAAGAGAAGGTACCGTCGGTGCTGCTGAAGAAGTTTAGTGAAACCCTAACAGGAGGAGCCTTAACATGGTACTCACAACTACCAGCACACTCCATAATGACATTCAAGGAAATGGCCTACAAGTTCGTCACCGCCCATGCTGGGCCAAGAAAGCAGAAGCCAGAGTGAATGACATATTCGCTGTAAAACAATCACCTAGAGAAGGACTTAGGGAATTCCTCGATTGGTTCAATAGAGTAAGAATGAGCCTGCCAAATGTATCCGAAGGGATGGCGGTAGCGGCCTTTCAAAATGGGTTAAACAGGAACGGGTCAAGAACCACCAAAAAGTTATTAAGCAGACTCATGAAATACCCTTTTACCACTTGGGATGAAATTCACAACGCTTACTGTGGCGAGGTGAGGCCAGATGAAGACGACCTTAATGGTCCGATCCAACGGCTAACGACAGTCCAAATGGAATCAAGGAAAGATCATCGGAATGACAGCCGAAGAGATCATGTAGGCCCACGCTCAATTGGGAAAGGCACCAACCGTACAATAGAGTGACCATCCCATTGTCTCCCCGCCAAGACGAAGGGGCGTCCGGACCGCAAACGGGGACTCACCGAAACGAAAAAGGTGTGCCTCCACTATTATTTGCTCACAACTTTTGTGTCTCTCCTTCAGAAATAGTTTACGCCCTGGAGAAGCTCTATCCCAAGGTGAAATGGCCACAAAAGATGAAGTCAGGCCCAAATTCCAGAAAGTCGAATGCCCTCTGCGAGTTCCATTAGGAACGGGGCCACAAGACCGAGGACTCCATAGCCCTACGACAAGAAATAGTGAATATTCTCCACCAAGGACATTTAAAGAAGCTGATGAGCGACCGAGGGAGAGCTAATTTCGTCCGTGGATGAGAACCACATCAAGGCTCCCCAAAGCCACCCTCCCCCGCCCGCACAATCCAAATGATCATCAGCGGAGGCAATAAAGCAACAATCAACCATGTGAAGTTCACCACCATACACAAATGAAGCGGTCGATCGCCTATGAATGGTATGATGACCTCGAAGACAGTATCATCTTCGATAAGTCAGATACCCACGGTTTGACCATTCCTCATTTCGACGCTCTTGTCATTACTTTACGAATTTCAGATACCGATGTAAAAAGAATCATGGTAGACGACGGGAGCGGCACGTGTATTATCCCCCCCGAACGCAAATGAAACTCGAGGATAAGATAGTACCACACTGCATAACACTAACAGGTTTTATCAATGCAGTTGAACGAACCTCCGGAGAGATAACATTGCCCGTTCTGGCCGGGGCATCACCTTGGAAACAACATTCAATGTCATGAACCAAAACACAGCCTATAACGCCATTATAGGAAGACCCTGGATACACGCCATGAGGGCCATCCCGTCTAGTTTATACCAGGTTATCAAGTTCCCTACCCTATGGGGAATATTCAGCATCTGCGGCGAACAGTGCACAGCTCATGAATGCTACAGCATCGCTCAAGACTGCACATACGCCCAACAGTTAAGAGAGGAGGGCTCAGTCGCATAGCAATTATCAAAGTCGGGGCTCGAGTCCGACGAACAAACTAACGTCGTCAGAGATCCTGACATCGTAAAAGCCAAAGAGTCAACAGTGGAAGACCTCGATCCCGTCCAGTTGGAAGAAAACGACCACAAAAAAGTCTACATCGGCCATAAACTCACAGAACCAGGTAAATTCCATAACTTTTAGCTGAGAACGCAGATCTGTTTGCTTTCTCGCATGCAGATATTTCAGGTATCCCTAAAGACATTGCAACACACAAGTTGAATGTCGACCCACTCTACCCGCCAGTACGACAAATCAGAAGAAAGTTCAATGCTGCCATCAATGAGGTCGTCCACGAAGAGGTAGAAAACTTGCTCGCCAACAGTTCCATTAAAGAGTCAAAATACCCCCAATGGGTAGCTAACATGGTCATGGTGAAAAAGAAAAACGGGAAATGGCGCATGTGCATAGACTTCACGGACCTAAATAAAGCCTGCCCGAAACATTCCTTCTCGTTGCCTCACATCGATCAACTCATCGACGCAACAGCAGGACACGAGTTGTTAAGCTTCTTGGATGCCTACTCAGGATACAACCAAATCCTCATGGAGGAGGAAGACCGAGAAAAAACCACCTTCATCACCCACCAAGGGACATACTGCTACAGAGTCATGCCGTTCGGGTTGAAAAATGCAGGGGCGACCTATCAAAGGTTGGTCACCAAGATGTTCAAAGAACAACTCAGCAAAACGATGGAAGTCTATATAAATGACATGTTAGTCAAATCAAAAAGAAAAGAGGACCACGTCGACCACCTAAGGGAAGCCTTCGACATACTTCGACGATACGGCATGAAGCTGAACCCAAAAAAGTGCACATTCGGCGTGACCTCGGGAAAATTCCTCGGCTTTTTGGTGTTGTAGAGAGGCATCAAGGTCAATCCCGACCAAATTAGGGCTATAGAGGGAATACCTGAAATTTTGACCAACAAGAAACAAGTGCAGAAGTTGACCGACCGTATAGCCGCCCTGTCGAGGTTCATCTCACGATCCTCTGACAGATGCCACTAATTCTTCAACATTCTCAAATAGGACAATGGACTCCAATGGAATTCCGAATGCGTCAACGCCCTATGTGAACTAAAGGCATACTTGTCTTCACCCCCATTACTCGCCAAGGCAGAACTTGGCGAACGTCTCTTAATCTATCTGGCCATATCCGACGTCGTAGTAAGCACAGTCTTGGCCCGTGAAAACAAAGGTACGCAATCTCCAATCTATTACATTAGCAAAACCCTGGTCGATGCCGAAATGAGGTACCCCAACCTCAAAAAACTGGCCCTGGCATTAGTCGTAGCTTCACGAAAGATGAGACCCTATTTCCAATACCACCCCATCTCGGTGGTCACGACCTTACCCTAAGAAGCATCTTACATAAAACCAAGCTGTCGGGGAGGTTGGCCAAGTGGGCCATAAAATTAAGTGAGCACGATATAACATATCATCCGCGAACAATGATAAATTCGCAAGTACTTGCCGACTTCATCGCCGACTTCAGCGCCAAAATATCACTGAGGCCGAGCAGGAAGCTGCCCGTACCTCTCCTAAGTTACCCGACCTATGGGTCCTGTACACCGATGGTGCCTCCAACGTGGCAGGATCTGGACTGGGACTCGTGCTCGAGGTCCCAACGGGAAAAGTCATTCGCCAGTCCATACGGTGTCCTGACATGACTAACAATGAGGTCGAGTATGAAGCCATAATTACAGGACTGAAACTAGCTCTCAAGTATGGAGCGCGACGAGTCGTCCTCCGATGTGACTCACAACTCGTCGTCAACCAAGTCGCAGGGACTTTCCAAATAAAAGAACAAAGGCTACAAAAATACCAGGCAAAAATTCATTAGGTACTGCCCGAGTTCGACGAGTGCCAACTCGAGCAGATACCCCGAGCACGGAACATTGAAGCTGATGGCCTTCCCAAATTAGCAGCAGCCACCAAGAACATAAGCGGAAATGAAAACGTGGTCACCCTTCTCCGTTCATCGATAGACCAAATTGAGGTACACACTATAAACTTGACTTGGCACTGGTGCAACCGTATTATGTCATATTTACAGGACGCAGTGCTCCCACCCGACAAAAAAGAAGTCAAGAAGCTTCAAATGCAGGTGGCCCGATACAGCATCATCAACCATGCGCTATACAAAATAACGTTCGGCGGCCCCTTGGCAAAGTGCCTAGGACCAAACCAAACTAGTCGAGTTCTCAAAGAAGTACACGAAGGCCACTGTGGAGCACATACCGGTAATTGAGCCCTTGTTAGATGCCTCATACGGGCAGGCTATTACTGGCCCACCATGAAAAAGGAAGCCGCTGACTTCGTTAGAAAGTGTGAGCAATGCCAAAAATATGCCCCAATGATCCACCAGGCGGGCGAGCACCTCCACTATGTCATATCGCCTTGGCCATTCATCAAATGGGGGATGGACATCGTCAGACCCCTTCCAGCAGGACGAGGTAATATAAGATTCCTTTTGGTTTTAACTGACTATTTTTCCAAGTGGGTAGAAGCAGGTGCATTCGCCCAAATACGAACAAAATATCTCTCATCTCCCCCTTGAATAGATTCTTTTTTTGTTACTAAAGGAATGTTGTTTTACCGTACCTCCGTCCCCTATGTTAGGCGGCCGTAATATTTTGTTACGTTCTACCGCTGTTACGCCACAATAAAAGGTTAACAGGATTATTAGTTACTCGTTGGATTTCTTCTGGACATTTCCCACTAAGCGATTTATATGAATCATTAATTTTCCTTTCATGGAGTTTCTCCCTTATTCATATAATTCTGAAACCAAAGTTTCATGTTCGGTTTTGAATAGACGTTAAAAATAATGAATCGACGTCACAAACAGGAAGTTATCACATTCATATGGAGGAACATCATATGCCGCTTCGGCATCCCCAAAGAAATCAGTTGTGACAACGGACCCCAATTCACCAGAAAAAAGACCGTCGAATTCTTCATAAATGGCACAACAAGCGAATACTCTCCACGCCATATCATCCCGCAGGCAACGGTTGGGCGGAGTCTTCCAACAAAACAATACTGAACATCATGAAGAAGAAGCTTGAAGACGCCAAGGGACTGTGGCCGGAAATGCTACCGGAAGTGCTATAGGCATACCGCACCACGCCAAAAACAAGCGCAGGAGAAATGCCATACCCACTAGTCTACGAGACTGACGCAGTAATACTAGTCGAAGTCAGGGAGCCAAGTTTGAGATACTCCAATGAGAGTGGACCAAGTAACGATGAAAACAGAAGGCAAGACCTCGACGAAACAGATGACTGAAGAGACATGGCCTACGTAAGAATGATAGCTCAAAAATAGCAAGAAGAACAGTACTACAACAAAAAAGCCAAAGTCAGACCACTCAAGGTATGGGATTATGTACTCAAAGCCAAAACACAAGCAAGCAAAGACCCGCGAGAAGGCAAACTGGGAACCAATTGGGATGGATCATACAAAATCACGGCAACAACAAACAAAGGATCATTCCAACTAGAAACAATGGAGGGAAAACTCCTACTAAACAATTGGAACGCCTCCCAGCTCAAATACTTCAATTTCTGAATATGGATGTCCTCCAAGTCGTACTCTTTTTCCCTCAACCGAGTTTTGTCCCAATTGGATTTTTCTCGGGAAGGTTTTTAATAAGGCGACAAAGGGGGTGTCACGGAGTTTAGGTATTTAGTTCATCGCCCCGCATATCGACTATTTCTCTAGGCCGAGCGATGAAGGGACTAGATAGACTGGGACTCCTCGAATGTATGTACGGACCAAAAAGAAATGTAATATTCTCCAATGAATAAACAAAGTAGTATTTCTTATACCTCCACCAAATTTGCACATCATGCCAACTTAAAGGCAAAATACATTCGACCTCGTTCGAATCAATATACATTCGACCTCGTTCAAATCGTTCTACATTCGATCTTGTTCGAATCACTCTACATTCGACTTCGTTCGAATCAATATATATTCGACCTCGTTCGAATTAACCTACATTCGACCTCATTTCGAATTAACTTACATTCGACCTCGTTCCGATCAATATACATTCGACCTCGTTCAAATTAACCTACATTCAACCTCATTCGAATCGTTCTACATTCGACCTCGTTTGAATCATTCTACATTCGACCTCGTTCGAATCGTTCTACATTCGACCTTGTTTGAATTAACTTACATTCGACCTCGTTCGAATAGCTCTACGTTCGACTTCGTTCAAATCAATATACATTCGACCTCGTTCAAATTAACCTACATTCGACCTCGTTCGAATCGTTCTACATTCGACCTTGTTCGAATCGTTTTACATTCGACCTCGTTCGAATCGTTTTACATTTGACCTCGTTCGAATCGTTCTACATTCGACCTCGTTCAGATCGTTCTACATTCAACCTCATTTCGAATTAACTTACATTCGACCTCATTCGAATCGTTCTGCATTTGACCTCGTTCGAATCATTCTACATACGACTCATTCGAATCGAACTGAAAGTTAGGAACTTTCTCGCAAAAGAACTCACAACAAAAAAAAAAGAGAAAGAAGAGCTAGAAGTACACAACAAAAGACAACTTTTTCATTTCAATCGTTCCATTCCAAAATATTTTTACAAAGGGCTGGAAAGAACGGCCCCACAAAAACGGCATAACAAAAAAAGAGATGAGCAAAAATCAAGTACAAAAGCTTCACGCCACATCATCCCCCCCATCACCAATGTCACCGACATAGTCATCGTCGTACCAAGGGTCGGAGGCAAGCCTATCTAAGGCGTCTTCATCATTGTCTCCTCCGGGCGTACCAGGATCATAAACACAGGCATCACGAGCTGCACGCACCTTAACACGAATATCCTCAAATCCAGCCTCGGAAATCTTCCCAGCCGTCTTCAGAGACCTATATATGTCAAGTTGAGCCTCAGCATGAACCCACATTTCATACAACTCCCGTGACACACCGGGAACGACAGAAGTATGAGAAGTAGACGGTTGAGCCTGCTCATTCAGCTGAGATATCTCCGCCTCCAAACCCCCAATCCTCTCCTCAACTCTCGCTTCCTTGAGCACCGAAGCTTCCGCCTCAGTAGCTCGCTTAGACCTGCAAACACGAAGGGCATCCCCTAGGGCTGCCGCCTCCGCCACAACAGTCATTCTTGCTTTCTCGGCTCGACCCAACTCTTCAGCACTGGTGCTCAATTCACCCCTAAAGTTGATGGCCCTTGCTTTGCTCTGCTTGAGCTCGACCCTTAATAACACCACCTACGCCTAAAGGTCAGTGTTTTCGGCCGTTACTCCCTTGCTCACCTCGAGCTCATCCTCCTTAGCCTTTAACGCCCCCTCAAACACGCTACATCTGCCGATGGCCCTCATAAGCTCTTTGTCTTTCTCCCCCAACTCCTCATCTTTCTGCTTGAACCTATCACGGAGCGTCTGGAACTGGTCGTCCTGGTTAAGAAAGTCAACTAGCGTTCGGTGATTAGAACGGTACTCTCTGTACTTGGACACCATCTTCTTGAAAAGGGTTGCCCTTCGCTCTTCTTGCCGATCACGCTTAATCTCCATGATGAGGGTCTGACATGCAAAAGAAGACAGGTCAGCGGAAGCAAATTAAACATAACGAAATAAATATCCTAACATTGGAAAAACAAACTCACTCGCAAGGCTATGCCAGATGTACCCAACAACAAATCCGCATCCCTCAACGTCTGCAGTGTCCTATTCTCAGAATCCGCACACAGAGGTGCGAAGGCCGACACCACCCGCTCCGAGTTGGCCAAGAGATCGTAATCCACGGGAATGACTATGTGCCAATCAGGCCCCTCCGTCCTTATCTCCACTCGGGTGAAACTCTCCTCAAAAGCCCGCACCTCCTCGAGGTCGATATCGAAGCCCGACCCATCATCTTTTACGAGGATGATTTTAGCCCTTCCGTCCGCTGATGAGGAGCCAACCCTCGTTATTCGTGCGGGTTACCCTCTGACATAGGTCCCTTCGACCTCTGACGGCCCTCCCTCCGTGACGATAGTCAGCGTGGGAGCAGCCTCAATGCCCAGTGAAGGTGCTGCCTCCGCGTCCAAATAAATGGGCCTTTCCGACTCGATATCAGCAACATCAACCCTTCCAGTCTCCCCCCTCCGCCTTTTCCTCGCTACCGCCTCCCCCTCGTCGTGAGACAACTCGTCAATTAGGTGCAGGACACGATTATCAGAAGCCTCAGCGGACGTGATGGCTTCCGGTGGGGCGAAATCACCCAACGGCGGAGCCAGAGTTTGTCTCTCATACAGACTCAGCTACTACAAATTGCATTTCAGCCGATGCGGTTGCCTGGCAGAACGCGGGCACCAGAACCTTCGCCTTCTTGGAAGCTCGCCGACCTGGCGCACAAAGAAAGTCATGTTTGACAAACATGTCGATAAGATAGTGGTAAGCAATAACGAAAGCAAAGGGTCGTAGAAAGGGAAATCAGACTCACTAGTCAAAGACTTGGGACCGAACCGCCTATTAAATGACAGCCAATCGCGAATGACCACAGTATGAGGTAAGATGCGAGTCACCCAGTCGTCGATGTCAGGAACCAAGGGAGGCAGACGATTACCAGCTGAAAGTAGAAAGACATGAGCAATTTAGAAACAGAAGAGGAGGGATAAACAAAACTCATGATGAACGGTAAAAGGCCCTTACGATTGAAGTTCCATTGCTCAGGGAACCCGGTTGGGTTCGCTACTACGTGCTCGATCCTGACGAAGAAGTAGTTGCACCAGAACCGGCGGTTCGCCTTATTATCCATCCCTGTCACCAATCCTTTAGTCCCATGGTGGCGGAGATGAATCAGAGTGCCTCTGTAGAAACTAGGCGTAAAGAGATGCAGTAGATGACGAATGGAGACTTCGCAACCAGTAAATTCTCCGAACCTCGCCAACATCAAAAAGGCTTTATATAGGTAAAGGGAAAGGTGTGCCGGGTAGACACCATAAAAGCGATAGAACTCCTCAGCAAGTGGGGGAAGAGAAAGAGAGTAACCCACCAAAAGCGGGTATTGGTAGAAAGCGCAATACTCAGGTCGGTGAACTTGTATTGAGTCGTTCCCCACCGGAACGATGTCGACGTGAGCAGGAATACAAAATTTAGACCGCAGGTCAGATATCTACTTCGACCCCATGACTGATAGTGCCTGCTCAGGAGCAGGGGTAGGTTCCTTCTGAAAGTCATTTCTGATCGACGGGTTCTGAGGAACTATCTCCTCCATGGTAGGAAAACTTTCATCTTCTGCAACCGTGGGTTCACCACTACCAGAAGACATAACTACCGATAAAAGGGTGGCATCGAAAACTGTATTAAAAGTGTGAGGGAAGCTTGTCATTTCTACAAGAAACGTGTATACAGTAGAACCAGAAGAAGGGTATCAATGGGAAGTGTATGATCAACGGGAAAGCTAGAGCTGAAAAGCAGAAGTGAATCGGAAGCGAGGGTTAGAAAAGAAGCAGAAGAACTAGCAAAGTGCCAAATGAGTATGAAGTTCTAAAAGTCTCATTTTTGAATCCCTTCACCTATTTATAAGGTATTATGGTGCCAAGATCAATGCAAGGAACTGTCACTGACACTGGGATCGAAGCAACAGAGGCACTAGACACGACGCATTGCATCGGGAAGATGAGTAATGATGACGTGCATGGTCGTGACGTCATCCTATGTCAGCCATACCAACCACGACCTTAGAGACCCAGCCCATTATCAACGCGACCTCGACCAATTCAGCTCATTTGCCGTGGTGGAACATTTTGTGATTAGCTACAGATAATATCCGCCCATAAAGGACCCCCAAGAGGACGACCTCAATAAGCGGAGGGACTAATTGTATGGGTCAAAATTAGGCCTAGTTTAGCAAATGCAGACAGACAATCTGAGGTCGAGGTTGAAACTAAGCGCGGCCAGTGGTGAGGAGTCGCTCAAAGGGAGAGACCAGTGTCGAGGTCGAGCAAAGGGTAAACGGCTGCAACTATTGGAATGTTCCTAGGATTGTGAATAAGAATATTCTACTGAATATTCCCCCATATTGTACTTTTCTAGGGTTTTCGGGCTATCCCTTATAAATAGGAAGAGAGAGGTAACAAAAGGGAGATTCGGAACTTTGATAAAAGAAACATCTTGTAAAGATTTGACCATAAAAAATATACAAAAAGCTTGTCTTGTCCCTCTTATTTGATTCTATCACATAATATTCCTCTTGAGTTCACAAGATCCAAGAACACATAGTTCACTTCCATTGTATGCTGTCACAGGTTGTGATCAGAGAAGGAACCATCCATCTCATCCAACATTGGGTGACAAAATTCCTTCTTACTACATTTAATGCCATTTATTACATTTATTGCATGTTTTCATCCTCATATTTGTTACTAGTCATTGAATATTACTTCGGCAGTTGTTGACTCCAACACTGTCTATACCGTCCAAGTTGTTTAGTTTCGGATCTGGGGTTTATTACTTTTAACTAGGATTCACCCCTTGTCTTATTTATTAAATTGGTTTAACTAAAGGGGCTTAAAACTTTTTGGTCAAACAATAACATGTCCTGTTAGGTGTAGAATCGATGGAAATATTGTACTATTGAATTCGTATATTATTCCATTGAGTTGGAAAATGGTAAGCACAACCAGGACGTTGGAACTGGTTCATATGGATCTCTGCGGTCCAATGAGAACATTGAGCAGAGGTGGTAAGAAATATGTGATGGTACTTGTTGATGATTATTTAGGTTTACCTGGGTACTATTCTTAACATCTAAAGATATGGCGACCCGGCTAGTCGTCTCATGAGTTACCGCCCCGTTTCCCCCATTTCTGCTTCTTTATGCTTTGTTATCCGTGTTTTGTGGTATCGGGTTGGTCGGATCGAGTTCGGAATAATTTTGGTAAGGTTTGAGACACTGAGTCTCTTTTAAGAAGATTTAAGTTGGAAAGTCAACCGGATGTTGACTTATGTGTTAGAGGGCTCGGATGTGAGTTCCGATGTTTCGATTAGTTTCGGAAGGTGATTTGTGACTTAGGAGCGTGATCGGAATGGGTTTTGGAGGTCCGGAATAGAATTAGGCTTGAATTGGCGAAGTTGATATTTTGGTGATTTCCGGTTGGTAGGTGAGATTTTGATCCGAGGGTCGGAAGGAAATTCCGGAAGTTGCAGTAGTTTCGTTGTGTCATTTGGGATGTGTATGTAAAATCTCAGGTCATTCGGACGTGGTTTGGTTGGGTTTTTGATCGAAAGAGTATTTCGGAAGTTTTTGGAAAACTTAGGCTTGAATTCTATGAGTTTTGGATAATTTGATGTTGGTTGAGGCGTTTTGATGATTGGAACAAGTTTGAATGAGGTTTTAGGATATGTTGGTGACTTTGGTTGAGGTCCCGAGGGCCTCGAGTGAGTTTCGGGTGGTCAATCGGACCATTTTTGGTATTTTGAAGTTGCAGATTTTGGAGTTAAGGTGTTGCAGAGTTTATCTCTTCGCGTTCGCGTGAGTAGGCTCGTGTTCGTAAAGAATGAAGGCAGGAAGGCCAGGTTTTAGCCTTCGCGATCGCGAGATGGGCTTCGCGTTCGCTGAGGGCTGTGGATCAGAGTATCGCGTTCGCGGATGAGGGTACGCGATCGCGTAGAAGAAGTAAGTCAGATGGGGTCCAAGGTGATTTGTGCATCGCGTTCGCGTATGGTTTTTCGCGTTCGCGTAAGGTTATTTCATTTGATCATCGCGTTCGCAGGGTGTTGGTCGCGTTCGCGTAGTGTTTTTGTGAGGTCTAGAATATTTGCTCTTCGCGACCGCGAGGCTTGTGCCGCGATCGCGATGAAGAAAGGTCAGAACTGGGCAGAAAGCTTTTAAGTTATTTCATCCGTGATTTTGGGTCATTTTTCCTCCATGGTTGATCATTTTGAGAGCTTCTTGGCGGTGATTAAAGAGGGATTCAAGGGGAATCGATTAGAGGTAAGATTTTTGAACTTAGAACTCATTTCTATTGTGAAATCCACAACCAAAGGCTTATTGGATAATTATATCTATCAAAATTTAGATAGAAAGAAATCACCTAGCTTTTTTTTTATTTTTTCTACAAATTGAAAACATTGTATCCCATAATTAGAGGGAAAAATACACAAATAACCATATTCAGGGATGTTATTTAGAGATTAGCCTGTACTTATTTTGTCCTAAAATTTTAAACTAAAAATCTTAACTTTAGGACATTTTTGTCCTAAAAATTTGAACTAAAACCTAAAATTTAGGACGCACAGACTAATTATTAAATAGCAACCCTTTAGAGTGGCTACTTGGTGTCATATCTACATAATTAGAGGTGGCAAATTGACCATTTGATCAATTGGATGGGTCAAAGTAACTCAAATCAATAAACGACTCTTGAGCCAACCGGCCCAAAGTTAGCTTGGGCCAAAATTAAATGATCAAGATATCCTAATAATGGGTCATAACCCGACCTCCCATTTTTGACATGTTTTGAACCAATAGTTTGATGGATCATTTTAGGTTCAACCCGTTAGATCAAGTAAACAAATGGATCATCTCACCCATTTAAAGTTGAAAGATTATTTAAATTAAGTTTATTTTATCAGTTGTATCTAGTGGTGGCAAAATGGTTAAAAGAAAACAGTTAACCACCCATATTCCGCTAAAAAATGGGTTGGATAATGAACTATTTAAGAACAGATCAAATATGGATAATAACCATATTATCCATTTAGAAAAGGGATAACCAATGAGTCTAACTTTTACATTTGTAAATTCTCAAATTGGGGTTCCTCAAGTTAAAGAGACTAAGAAATTCTCGCAAAAGTGATCATATGCAAGAAGTCATGGATAATATGGTTACCCATATTATCCACCGATTAACCCGTTTTTTGTCTGTATTAAATATGGGTCGGGTCGGATAATTTATCCGTTTTTTCATTACCCAATTTTAACCCGAATCATATCCGACCCGACCGCCCTTTTGCCACTCCTAGTTGTATCCATATTTTTCATCCACTTTATTAACCACTAGATTATCCAACTTACTAGCTAAAAGAAGTATCTATATATTTCCACGAATATAGTGACTGGAGTGGTTGCGAGATTAGATAGGCATAACAAATTAACTAATTAAGAACAAGCTGATAACTGCACTGCTGTCATGCAATACACAAGGTCAATTAATTAACATCTAAAATTGATTCTTTGAGTCTAAAGCCTCAAATTTTGTCTGATTAATTGCCTGCTTTTTAGTGGCCTACTTTTTAATTTAATCAATAAGCTGTCAGTTGGTAAATTCTGTGTATTTCATTATAAAGGATATATATAAACACTGTACGGGAAATCCACTAGAAAAGATTGCAAGAGGATCTGCATCACTTAAAATTTGGTGATATACATATAAATACATTTATTTTAATATCACAAATTGTAGAAGTACTTTTACATTATCAATATATAAACATCGCAAATATATATAATAGGATTACAGTGTTAACATGTCAAAAAAAGAAGAAATGTTGGCAGTTAGACTGTCAAGAGCCAAGTTCCAAGGTTTCACTACTAGAAAACGGTGTAAATTCGTCCACCAAAACCGACCGAAATCTATCGGAAATTGATAAAAAACCGACCAATTTTCGACCGTTTTTAATTGGTAGAAAAAATGATGGCCGCTAACGCGTACCGACTGAAATCGGTCAGAAATTTCCGACCGAAGTCGGTCGGTTTATTCAAAGCGTTGACTGACTGTCAAACTTCAATTACCGACCGAAATCGGTCGGTACTAATTAAATTTGTATTTTAATTTTCAAATACCGACCAAATCGGTCGGAATTTTAAATAAATAATAATTTTATTTAAATAAATAATTATTTATAAATTGTAATAAATTGTTTATTTATTTTAAAAAAATATAAATTCATAATTTCCAACCGAATTCGGTCGGAAATTTCAAAAAACTGGAAATTTCATTTGAAAACACTCATTGAATGGTGTGTATTGCTAAACAAAGTATTGAACTTGTCAATATTTAGTTGAGACTAGTTTTGAACGATGATTGTATTGTTGATAAAATTTTGTTATTGAATATTTGTATAGTTGTTATTGTGGTTGGCGTTGTTGTTGTGGTTGTTATTAGTGTTGTTGGTTAATTGATGTTGTGTTGTTGTTAGATAATGGTTGTTGTTGTTAGTTAATTGTTGTTGTTGTTAGTTAGTTAATTGTTGTTGTTGATTAATTATGGTTGAATGGCAGCAATGTAATACTGACATTATATGATGGATATTAGTTGTGATTGGCAGGTGGTGTAGCTTAAAAGCGAGCATTTTCTGCCCAGTTTTTACCCAGATTTTCGACCGAAATCGGTCGGAATTTTTTTTTTTAGAAATTCATAATTTCCGACCGAATTCAGTCGGAAATATCTAGCATCATCTCCATCTTCACTCCTAGAACCTTCATCGTCGGCATGGTTCGAAGGATCACGACGAGAAGGATTAGCACATGGAGAAGGCTCACGAGACCGGGAATAGGGAAAGCACCACTAGCAAGAAGATTGGCCAGCTGACCTAGAAGGAGATTAAATTGTTCATCCCTCCTTTCTAGCTGAACTTGAAGGGTACCAATTGTTCATCTCTCTTTTGTTCTCTAGCCTTTGTCTCTTCAAGCTCTATTGTCAGCTTTGCGATCTTCTCTTCCATAGACGAGATAGTCGACCTAGCAATTGCTCGCCTTGGGCGGAAGTCCCTATACCTTACAATCCAGCCCTTTAGCGCCAAAATGATTTCTCTGGAAGGCTGTATGCTATCCCCTTTTTAGGACCACCGACAACATCCAACCATATCATCTGCGCTTCTTCGTCTGAAAGGGGTAGTCGCTCGCCTTGCTCATTCGGTGGCAAGCTCTGAGTGCACTCCTCCACATTAATCTTGTAGCGACCCTTTATTTAGAAGATAGAAAATTATTAACTAAATAATATTATAAATATTTATTGTAGTTATGAAACTTACATATGCAGTCTCTGCCCGCTCCTCGACCCATCTACTTGGATCTGTCGGTGCCTTCTTCTTCCGGATGTGAGTCTCCATGAAGAACTCATCATGAGTCATCTTCCTCCCATATTGTTTTCCTACAAATATAATAAAACATGTTAACTAAATTAACATATATAAATATAGTTCGATTAAAATAGATGTAAATATTTTAAGGAATTACCAGTAGTCTCCTCCTAGCCCTCATCCTCCTTGCACCCACACAATGCAAGGAGCCACCCTTCTCAGATGCTCGGGCCTTCTTTCCCAGTTCACTCTTCTTCTCGAATTTCTCGGTGGTCCAATACCTCTGCAGATCCTCCCATAAATGCGGTAGAACCCATGAAAGCTTCTTGTTAATCTTTCGAGCGGAGCAGAAGGAATCAGATATTCTCTTACGGCATTTGTACTCCCAATTTTCACAATTTCACGGTTATACCGGTCCTCCCAGGCACACTTCGTCTGCAAATAAAGTATGTAATGTTAGATGAAAATATTGTTAATATAATGCTTAAATAGATAAGAAATGTATTAGAACCTTAAATTGGTTGAACATTTATTGCACGAGATCCAGTGGAAAGTCACTCCAAATCGAATAGGGTGCATTATACAACCGGCCAATAATTTCAGTGATTATCTTTGTTACCCGATTATTAGGTATGAACCTGCAACATAGCAATTACATTAAATAAACAAGAGTAGCTATTAGAATTCAGCAAAAACAAAGAAGTAATAAATAAATCTTATCCATTGCCCTTAGGCCTGTGATCATCCTATATAACGATCATAACGCACTTCATCTGGATCATCATCCTCCGATTAATCTGAAGCGTGCACAGAAGGGGAGGAATCTGACTCAGTTCTATTATCCCGAAGACGAAGTCTAGAAATGCTAGGAGACGAACTCCGTGGAGAGGGAGACGGGGTCCCTGATGAAGATGGCTGCGATCCACACCCATGCATCGATCTAGACCTCTGCTGCAATCTAGACCACTGCTGAGATCCGGCCAGCTGTAATCTAGATGAATACGATCCAGCTGGTGATGAAGGAAATGGAGCAGACGACGGGCGTACCATATAGCTCTATGACTGCTGACTGGACCCATGTAACTACATATAGGATCATATGGAGAAAGCGGGGTATAGCCCTGTGGCGGAGAATTGTAATAATACTGCTGGGAGGTCAAATGGTGGGTAGTATGATGAGTAGATGGAAGTGGTGGAATAGATGTGTGCCTAGAAGATTGTTGCCAGCCATCAGCAGCAGAGGGATGCAAGTGTGGAGTGGAAGGAAGCGAGGGTGTAGCGCGCGCGCACACACACACACATACATAGATAGATATAGGAGTCCATATAAAAGTAATTTTAAAACACACGCGCGCGCACACGCACGCGCGCGCGCACACACACACACACATATATATATATATATTGTTTATTTAAAAGCTATTTATTATTTACACACACACACACAAATATTATTAAATTTATATTTTAATTATATTAAAATCGTGTTTCCGATCGAACTCGGTCGGAAATATTTAATTATAAGCTATATTAAATTTTTGTCTTGGGCGGGAAATAATAATTCCAAATTTTCTGATCGAATTCGGTCGGAAATTTGGAAAAGTTTTAATAAAAAATTATTTTTGTACATTATATACAAGTATGACCAGGTGTTGGTCAAATATTGACCAATTTCCGACCGAAATCGATCGAAATTTTTATTTTTTTGCTGTGGGACCACTATTTCCGTTGTCAGGAATTTTTTTGTTGACTTTTGCGACCAAAATATTTACTCTATCATCTATCATGTAGGTAATTACATGTGGGGATTTTTTTTGATAAATATTAAGTAATAATCTAGTAAAAATATAACTAACATGTTATCATTAGTTAAAATAACTTATAGTGTAAACTTTTTATACTATCAATATATATACCTTAAAAGGATCTTTATACAAATAGTAACCGGATTTACTGTTTATGTTTTTTAGCCAACAACAACAACAAAAAATTCAATTTAATCTTAAAAGTGGGGTCTAAGGAGGGTAGTGTGTACGCGGACCTTACCCCCACATGATAAAGATAGAGAGGGTAATGTGTACGCAGACCTTTTTTAGCCATTATACATGAATTATGAATATATTATACGTTCACCTATTACTTTTAATTTAAGCGGTTGAATTGACAACTATTAAGGATTTTAGGTTAATTCTTCTACCTTAAATAGTCCTATTAAAAATAGGAATTTTTACCTCCTATACCAAAGGTTAATTCCTTATTTATTTTAAATAAATACCATTTAAAAAAATTATATTCTATAGATACCTTTTAAGGTTTATAGCAAAATATTTAATTTTGGTTACCTCCTAACCCTAAGCCACTGAATACGCTAATCAGTTACATTATTTTCTTTCTCTCTCTACTTTGATACATCCCATTCTATTCAAAGAGGAAGAAGACGACGTGCTATCAGTATCTCTCCTCCGCTTCATACACATGGAATGTCCTAGAATACGAAATTCTTCAACTTCCCTCTCTTCATCCCCACTCTCTCCCCCCTTCTTTTCGTTCTACTCCGTTTGCTTGTCCATCAATTGAAGTGGAACCGGCGGAATAAGATACGATTGGTCCTTAACCCTAGAAATCGATCTGAAAAGTGATCGAGTCGTCGGCGATATGAGCCCGACTAGGTGCGCTTCCCGCCGGGGACGCATGAGCAATAAACCCTAGCGAGAGATTACTCGATTGCGATTGGCTCAAATCCATCGTAATTGAAAAAACAATCCAACAATTCTCAAAATTGAAACAATAAAAGCCCTAACCGTCGTCTACTGTGCTTACCACACAAATCACGGTAGCAAGTAATCAAGTGATGTCCTTATCAAAGTCAAACAGAGTGTACAGAATCTTCAAATACAACAAGTTACATTCAAATTGCTTATGGAATCATGGTCGGAATCCGATGGGTCGTCGGAAAATTGTCGACTAAAATAGGTCGTGTGAATTTTGGGGTTGAGCAATTTGAAGATTCTGTTACCTTTTTTAAGAGCATTTCAATGTATCTCGCTGTACTTCTATGTATTTCATTGTATTCACTATCTTTTTTTTCATTGTAATTCAATGTATCTCGTTGTATTCCATGTATTTCATTGTATCAGTGTCTTTTTTTCTCATTGTATTTCAATGTATCCCTCTGTATTCTATCGATTTCATTGTATTTTGCGGTTGAGAATCTGTTTTATAACTGAAAAATACAAAATTTGTGTATTATAATTGAGTTTGTTGAGTTATATTAGGAGTCTATTATGTTAATTGATTCACTTTCCGTTTTAAAAACAGTGTAATCCCCTATTTCACGCAGTGAATACAGTCAAATACAATAATCTGTCCAGCTGTAATCCCATGTTTCACTCCATGAATATAGTCGAATACACTCGAATACAACAACTGATTAGCTGGACTTCCCTGATTCACGCCTATTTTTGTTATTGTATCCATGAATACAATAGATTAAATACATCAAATACATTTTATTACCACAGAAAATGTATCTAAATTCCGTAATATAGCAAATGGATCTATAGATGGCTAATTACTACTAAAAGATAGTGCTTTATGAAAATTTCTCTTAAAAGTATGGTTTCGCTTTGTTCTTGTTTTAGACACTAGTCCATATTTGGAAAAGATATCGAACACAGTCACACAACCCAGTCTTATAAGAGAAAAGAAAATGGAGAAGAACAAAATATTTATCCTATACAACTAATATATTACTTATGCTGGGAATAGGGCTATCATTCCATTTTCCTTTATTTTGTTTGTTTGTTTATCTATTTTCCTACTAAGTCGCCACAGTACATAAGTTATATCCTTTGCCACAAGTTCCAAATAAAAAGCTATAGCCTGACATATATTTATAGCCTTTTCAAATCATGGTTATAGCAATAACAATAAAAAAAAGACAAAGAAATTGCGACAAAAGATGATCTAACATGTCCTTTTAGGTGTAGAATCGATGGAAATGTTATATATTAATATTGAATTCGTATATTCAATTGTTTGGAAAATTTAAGAAATTCCACAAATCTCCTTTGAATAACAATAGTTTGCTAAGTTGAACGAAAACTTAATAATTGAAAACTCAAACATCACATGAAGAGGCAAATGAACGAAAGAAAAGTTGAAAGAAAACATTATAGGGCAAAAAAAGAAAGCAAAATCATTTTTTCCTGTTGACCTATGTATATATATGCTGCTGGATTTACTTATTTTGATACTCAACATTGTTTCCTGAACTGATCTGAGGAGTTCTGATGGATATTGTATCGACAATACTCGAGCCTGTGTCAATTGCGCACCATAGTAGAAGGCCATATAAATGCTGGCTTGAATGGTGGAACTTCTGGTACTGGTAAACCCTGATATAATTTGAACTATTGTCTGTGTTTTAGGCCTTTTACTAGCAATTGGACGAGAGCAAGCCAAAGCAAGTAGTAGAAATCTCTTTGTAAGATGACCCAAGGGGTCATCTTTTGTTTTATAATCCGATTCCGTGTTCCGAGGCCTTGAAAACCTCATTTTATCTCTCCTCGATTTGTGTGCGCAGTCCGAGCGTGTAGCCGGAAAGCCCTTATGTGAAAAATTTAAGAAAAAGATGATTTTAGTTGACTTCGATCAACGTTTTGGGTAAACGGATCCGGATCCGTGTTCCGATGGTCCTGGAGGGTTAGTAGTAAAATATAGGACCTGAGCGTATGCCCGGAATCGAATTCCGAGATCCCTTGCCCGAGAAATGAATTTTTGAAAAAAATTGATAAGACCGAAAAATGCAATAATTTAAAAGATCTGATCTTGTTGGTATCGGGCACGTATTTTAGTTCCGCAGCCCGGTACGGGTCCGTTATGATATTTAGGCCTTATCTGTGAAATTTGGTAAAAAACGGAAGTGATTTGACGTGATTCGGACCTTTGGTTGAGAAAATAGAATATTTGAAACTATCTTGAAAATTTCATGTGTTTTGGTGTTGAATTCATAGTTCTAGGTATTTTTTTGGCGATTTGATCACATGAGCAAGTTCGTATGTTGTTTTAAGACTTGTGTGCATGTTTGGTTTGGAGCCCCAAGGGCTCGGGTGAGTTTCGGATAGGCTACGGAATAATTTTGGAACTTGAGGAATTTCTGGTGTATCTGTATCTGTTGCAGGCCTCTGATCTCGCAATTGTGAGATCAGGCTTCGCAATTGCGAGCAAAACAGGCATGGAAATTGCGAGGTTTTCATCGCAATTGCGAAGAAGGCCTGGGCCAGCAGGGTTCGCAAATGCGAACATATCTTCGCAATTGCGAAGAGAGTCTGGGAAGGGGTGTGATCGCAAATGCGATCTTTTTGTCGCATTTGCGGAGGTCCCTGATCGCAATTGCGATCATTACCTTCGCAATTGCGAAGGCAGCAGAAGTGTGGGGAACTTCGCATTTGCGAAGCTCAGGTCGCAAATGCGACATCTGCAGCTGTTCAAAGCATAACTTAGACGGGATTTTTCATTCATTCTTCCATTTTTCAAAACCTAAACTTCAAGAGGCGATTTTCCTAGGGCAAGTTCTTCCCCAAATCATAGGTAAATGATTCTTATCTTTTTCCTTTCAATCTATTTCATCTTTTTACAAGATTTCATCCTAGAATCTTGGGTTTTTCATGGTGGAATTGGGTGTTCTTGGGTAGAACTTAGGAATTTTGAAATTTGGGTATTTAGACCTCAAATTGAGGGCGGATTCCAAAACCAATTGTATATCCGGGCTCAGGGGTGAATGGGTAGTCGGGTTTTGGTCCGAATTTCGGGTTTTGACCAAGCGGGCCCGGGGTCGATTTTTGACTTTTTGGGGAAAATGTTGGAAAATCTATAATTATGCAATGAAATTGGTTTCTTTAGCGTTTGTTGATGTTATTAAGTTAATTATGGCTAGATACAAGTAGATTGATAGTGGAATCGAGAGGTAAAGCGGTATTTGAGCTGTGAATTACCCGTTGGCTTGAGGTAAGTGTTTGGTCTAACCTTGACTTGAGGGATTAGGGATCCTTGACTTGCTTGCTATGTGAATTACCATGTGTGTGGCGTATAGGTGTGGTGACGAGCACCTATGCGTCGCCAAATTTCCTGTTTAGCCTGTTCCCTTCCCCGTTTCCCAATATATATTGCTTTCCTGTCTTAATTGCTACTTGCTTATTGATGCTTCCATGTCTAATTGCTTCTTGTTAAATGTTTTTTCTCTATTGATGTTTTTAATTGTTCCGTAGTTTCATTATATCACACTGTTGGTTTACGTTGGTTTATTGGTGATTCGTGGTACACTTTGGTTGGTCTCGATATGTAGCAATAACTGATGAAGTTTCATAATTGTTGTGATCTTTCGTTGTTTTTGGTTTGAGGTATAAGTATTGTGCAGGATTTGGGTTAACTTGTGAAATACTTGTTTTACTTTGTGATTGGTACTGATGTGATGGGATCGGGTTGCACGTCACAACAGGAGGAATAAAGGTGAAATGTGATTGTCTGGTGGGATCGGGTAGCACGCCACAACAAGGAGTAATAAGGGTGGACAGGTGGGATCGGGTTGCAAGCCGCAACAGGAGAAATAAGGGTGATATATATTGAGGAGTAATAAGGGTGGACTGATGGGATCGAGTTGCATGCCGCAACAAGGAGTAATAAGGGTGGCTGTTTATACTGTTATTGACTATATGGTGGGATTGGGATGCGGGCCGCATCATTTGTTGTTTATGTATGGTTTTGCTGGTGAGGTTCATTATTGTGGTGTCTGCAAATGCTTAATTTTTGCCATGTCTTTTTATTCTATATATATATATATATGTGTGTGTGTGTGTGTGTGTGTGTGTGTGTGTGTGTGTGTGTGTGTGTGTGTGTGTATGTAGGTTTTGAGAGTTTTATTATGATTTAATTAAGAGAGGAACAAAACTTTGGGCTAGTGTTATTTTAAAGTGAAATGGGCTAAAAAATCGGACCAAATCATTGGCCCAATTGCACCAACCCAGACCAATTGATGGCTTGCCAAGACCGGATCAAAACGACGTAGTTTCATAATAAAACTACGTCGTTTCACTAAATGAAACATTATCAAATCTTACCCCTCCATTCCATCTTGATCCAATGGATCTCATTGACTCTTGGCCTAGGTATTTAAAGCCTCCAAAATCTGAATTCCACCCATAATTCTTTTCTCTTTTTCTCTCTTATCACTCTCTCCCCCCTCTCTGCCACGCTGCCCCACCGCCGCCGGGCGGAAATCGCCGCCGCCGGCGGCAACCCTCCAATCCACCCCAAAATTTCACCATCTCTTCCCCTCTTCCTCCTCTTCCTACCTATATCACTCATATCCTCCAAATCTCCACCAATCTCCGTAGATCTAAGCCTAACCGAAACCCTAGCCGCCGCCCACCACCCCAAACTCCAAAAATTTTACACCACCGGCCTCCTCTTCTCCCCCTCTTTCCATATCTCCGACTCAAAACCTCAAAAAACCCCACGCTGCCCTAGCGCCTGCCGCCACTGCCGCCCACTGCAGCCCGTTTCTTTTCTCTAACCGGCCTCGAGCAAGGTTGTGTCGTTGATATTATTGAAACCGGACTCGGATTCACCGGAATTTTTTGGTTTCAAGAATATCAAAAATAGAAGCTTGCTCGAAAGTTGTACCACTGCCTATCATCGTTTCCCAGATGCTCGAGTATATGGTAAAATTACAATCCCCGCCCCGTTATTAATTTTCTGATTTTTCTTTTTTTTTTTGGGTTTTAGTTTAGAGTTAGTTTCTGTCTTGTTTCTTTATTTTAATCCATTTCTGATTATGTTTGTCTTTGTTAAATCGCTTCAGCGATATCGTGCGTTCCGTTTGGCTTTAATAGTTAATTTTTGTTTGCTCATGTTGGTTCATAATACACGTGTTGAAATTTAATCACATGTTTTAATACTTGGTTTAATTTGAATCAATAGGTTGATATTGGTGTTATAAAATCTGAAATTTAGATATTTTTTAGGGTACTAGTAGCTTGCTTTTAATAGGGTGGCTGAAGTGACCCTTTGGCTCCTGCCATAGCAGATTTCAGGCTGTCCTTTCACTTTTTGGACAGCCTTTAGCACACAAATTTAGCCTCTTTTGGACAGATTTTTGTTGAACCAAAATCTGTCCAAAAAGTTGGCTTTTCTTTGCCGATTTAAGGGCTGCCCTTTCTTCATTATAGGGGGCTCCATCACACTTCCATAGATATTTTTAGAATTGCTTAAACACACAAAAACATAAAAAATAATTCAGTTGTTGAACACATGAAAAGTAAGCTGAAATTATAAGTCTTAAGAGTAAATCTTAGAGTGCAAACTTTTTTTTTAGAGAAATATAAGTCCTCTTTAGAGTTCGTTTCTGGGTTTCTTATATGAGTTTTCGGGCTGTAATAACACGGATTTGCTGCTGATTTTGCTGCTGTTGTCCTGCTGTTTTTTATGCTGTTTTAATTGCTGGACTACTGTTTATTCTTTTGCTATCCAGGTAATCCTTTAAGACTCGTAATGTATAGCTTTGTAACTGTTATATCCAACAAAAGTCGTGGCCATATGCATAAATATATTCAGTTGATACACAATGAAGTGATATTCAATGTCCGATGCTTTTAGTTTTTTTTTATTTGCTTTTGTTGTTCTGTTTAATTGGGTGAAAGGTTTCATAAGTTGTACTATGGTCTTTTGATTATCTTAAGTTGTCATCCTGTCTAGAAAAGCTGATATTCCATGTATTATTGAAAATAAATAGTTTGAAAGATTATGGCACTCTATTTTTATAATATTAATTGCTTACTGGTTATTGTAAAGCTCATATGATTAAACCTCTATAGTTTTTTTTTCGAAATTAAATGGGTTGCTGTTCCATTCTCTTTTCTTGTTAAGCTTGCTCCTTTAGTTACTAATTTATTTACATCGCATGACTTTGAACTTTTTCCATGTAGTATCTTTAATTTTGTGTGTCGGCCATTTTGCCAGATTTGCAAAAGTGGTTATTTTTGTGCGTTTATACAATTGTGACTATGTAGTTAATGGTCATAAATACAAACTAAGTAAAGAACCAATATTGTATCAAGTTTGGGCCTTTTTGAACCAAAAAATAAAAGCTGGCCCATTTACCTTTAAACAACAAAATTACCCTTTTCTTCTATATAGCATTGGGCCAATAAAAATTCATTTCTTGGCCCATTTTAATAATAAATTCCAGCAACTCAAGAGCTTTTTACAAGTTGGCCAATTTCCCCTTTAACAAGAAGTTGGCCCATCCCTTTAAAATAGATAGAGTTGCTCCAACATTTATTTGCATAATATTTCCAACAATAAGGATAGAAAATAGCAATAAAAATCAGATTTTTTTTTATACCAATTAAGTAACTCATTTTCTTTCAATTAATTAATTTGAACGCTAGGCAATTAGTAGGCGCGCTCTAATTCCACGGTTTCGCTTGCGTAACGTGATGTTCAACATTCAATAATTTAATTCAACAAGGTCATACAATATTCGTTAGTTTTCTAGTTGATTTTTAGTTTAATAAACTCTTTGCCAAACTCGCGGATTCGCTTGCGTAGCGCAATAATTGACCTTTTAATAAATTTCAAAAGAAATTATATTCTTAGAATGTAGTAATTTTCCCAGAAGTAAATAACTTGCTAACAATTGTTTGTCATGACTGCGGATTCGCTTGCGTAGCGCCGTTATGATTAAATAATAAATTTCGTCGATCACGCATTCACTTACGTAGTGTGGTTATGACATTTTTTTTATATTATTCAAAAACATTCTTTAATTTTTCTAATAATCAAGAGATAAAAGCGGATAGGTAAAACATGAAAATAATATAAATCACAGTTTGTCCAAAATTAGTTCAAGCCAAGTTTAAGTCAATAAAGCGACCGTGCTAGAACCACGGGACTTGGGGAATGCCTCATACCTTCTCCCCGGTCAACAAAATTCCTTACCCGAACTTTATTTTTGCGGACCGATTAAAATAGAGTCAAACCTTCCTTTGACTAGGGATCCAAATAAATGGTGACTTTGAACACCGAAAAAAGAAAATCAATTCCAAGTGGCGACTCTGAACAATAAAATAAGCCCTATTCAAATTTTGTCACTTTAATTGGAAAAACTCTTTGACCCATACACATATTATTATATCCTCTCGGGGGGTAGAAAATGGGTGTGACAGTGTCGAAACTCCCTTAAGGATCGGTTATAGCCGAGTATTGGTAGAACGACTGGGTTCCGTATTTATTTAATGCAAGTTACTGTTATATTTCATTCTGTATCTCCTTTCTGTCTTAGTATAAATTATTGCAGGTTATATATATTGTTATGTCCCTCCGTAGCCTCGTCACTACTTCATCGAGGTTAGGCTCGGCACTTACCAGTACATGGGGTCGATTGTACTGATACTGCACTCTGCACTTTCTTTGCAGATTTCGGAGCTAGTGGCTGATCAAGAGGTTGATTGTTGTTACTGCATTTAGGAGACCCAAGGTAGTCCTGCAGGCGTTCGCAGGCCCTGGCGTCTCCTCCTATCATTACTTTATTTCTGTTTTACTTTCTTCGAGACAGATGTATTTTCCTTTCAAACCCATGTTTGTAGTTAATTACAGAACGTTCGTGAGTTGTGACACCAGTTTCTGGGTGGTAACTGTTCCGGATTGATTAATAGTATAAGGCTAATTAGTTAAATATATTCTTTCACTTTTATTTCTGTTGAATCAGCTTTTGTTAATCTTAAGTATGGAAAATATAACGGAAAAATGTGATTATATCTCTAACGTTGGCTTGCCTAGAAAGTGCAATGTTAGGCGCCATCACGGTCCCGACGGTGGGAAATTTGGGTCGTGACACTTTGCTTCTTCAGCTACATAATCATCCCCGAGCCTTGTGTCAACAGCTTCGAGGATTCTACCATCGCGATGCAAGTACCAAACCCAATCTCGATACACGAGGCATTTCGTACTCACGTACGTAAGGTCCGAGAAATGGCCGAATTTGAATATTTACAAAGATTGGGGATCTTTACGACTCTTTTTCTTTTTTTTTCCATCAAGCATCCATTATCTAAGATCACTGGTCCGATTAATTTGAATTCGCGCAGTTGAAGCTTTGTATTACCGCTCTATATGGCTGAGGACTGGCTTTTCTTAAATTGAAAGAGAATTCCTCTTAATAAAATCCAAACAATCTGCTATAGCTTCAGCATAAAATGAATTTGAACGTGTATACGACTTTAACCTAAAATCACTTCTATTTCCATACATAGAATAATCAGCTTGTTTTCTTGAGACCAAATTCCTGTTGCTGTCATAGCTTTCATCTTTCTGTTTTCTAGCATTAAAATTCTTCTTCAACAAATTTATAACATTCCCATATGATGATTTCCATGATTTTCTGAAAATCTTGAACAAATACAAGAACTTTACTCGTAGTTTTTGTACTGAAAATCTTCTTGAATTTAGCTTAAAACCTCTTATTCCATAGCATCTTCTTCCAATTACTCTGTTGTAACCCATATAACCCATGATTTTAATTTGTTTCTTCAAGTGATTAATGGGGTTTCGAGGTTATAAATAAGTGGGGCAAATGATTTCAAGTTGGTGTGGGGGAAGGAAAGAACTTGGAAAATGATAGGTTTAGGCCATAGGAGGAGAAACGCGGAGGTAAGACTTAAGAGAGGAATATATATTTCTATTTTTATACAAATAGTAAATGAGGTAAGAGCATATGCTTTGCTAATTATGTATGCTATTTGAGGATTAATTATTTAATTAAATGACAATGATTAAAAAAAGTGAGAATAATCGGATTTGAATCCAGGTCGCTGGATTCAAAGTCCAGAGTGCTAACCACTACACCATAGAACCATAAGCTTATTAGATATCTACCAAAATTTAGACAGAACGAAATCACCTAATATTTTTTATTTTTTCTTCGAATTGAAAACATGGCATCGCATAAATAGGTGGGCAAATTGGCCATTTGGTCAATTGGATGGGTCAAAGTAACTCAAATCAATAAGGGGTATTATCACTTTTAACCCGCGCTAGAAACTATTAATATTCGGTAGCCGAAAAAGTACATAAAATTTCTATATAACATACATAATATATATATATATATATATATATGAAAAATTATATATTTTTTCGACTATTATTTTGAGAGTAGCTATACAATGTCATTTTTCCATCAATAAACGAGTCTTGAGCCAACCGGCCCAAAGTTAGCTTGGGCCAAAATTAAATGACTAAGATGTCCAAACAACGGGTCATAATCCGACCTCCCATTTTTGATCTGTTTTGAACCAATAGTTTGATGGTTCATTTTGGGTTCAACCCGATAGAGCAAGTAAACAAATGGATCATAACTCACCCATCTAAAATTGAACAGATTACTAAAATTAAGTTGATTTTATGAACTGTATCTATATTTTTCATCCACTTTATTAACCACGAGATTACGTGCTAAAAGAAGTATCTACATATTTCCACGAATATAGTGACTGGAGTGGTTGCCAGATTAGATAGGCATAACAAAGAACAAGCTGATAACTACACTGCCGTCATGCAATACACAAGGTCAATTAATTAACATGTAAAATTGATTTTTTAAGTCTAAAATCTCACAATTTTGTCTGATTAATTGCCTGCTTTTTGTGGCCTACTTTTTTATTCAATAAGCTTTCAGTTGGTAAATTCTGTGTATTTCATTATAAATTTGCATTTGTGTGTATATAATCCACTAGAAAAGATTGCAAGAGGATCTGCATTGCTTTAAAATTTGGTGAGATATAAATACATTTATTTACTATCACATATTGGACGGTGCTAGCCGTTTTCCAGTGCGGGTAATTTGGTATAATAATTTATTAAAACATCATCTGCTAAGCATCGACAAATTCTTGCCACTCAATTAAAAAGAATAATTTGTATAATAAATGATAATCCAAAAAATAGTTTAGAGCTAAAGATGACTTTCCAGATATTACTTTATAGATCTTCAACGTCAACTCTTGATTTCGTTCGGTCTAGAGTGGCAACAGCGACGACTCAAGCATATACGTGGCCTAAAGCCAAAGCTTAATATGAGATATAAATTTTTAAAAGAAAGTTATAAGAAATATTTTTATTTGAAGTATATTCTTCTAACTTTTTAAGATATAAATTTGTTAATAATCTTTTTTACAATCGATTTTCTATTATAATTCCTTTTCAATTGATAATATAGCCAACTCATTTAATTTTTCTTGAGATATTGTTAATCTCAGATAAGATTTTATGGAGAAATAGAAGTATAGAACTATTGGAAGCTTAAAAGTATTGTTGAACACTTGAACTAATGAAATCTATCACGACCTAGAGTTTCCACTTTCGGGACCGTGATGGCGCCTAACATTTCACTTGCTAGGCAAGCTAACGTTAGAGATTTTTAAGCCAATTTTCATTCAATTTCAATAAATAAAGTCAATAAGCCAAAATGAACTAAAACTGAATGCGGAATAACATAAATGCCCATAATATCTACTACAATACGGATCTGCAGTCACAACTCACGAGCTTCTACAATTTCTACAAACAGGGTCTGAAATAATACAACTGTTCTGAACGAAAAGAAACAATAAAATAGGGGAAATAGGAGGAGATTTTAAGGTCTGCGGACGTCAGCAGATCTACCTCGAGTCTCCACTGAGCGAATCCAAGTTGCTACGCCTCACGAACAGCTAGGGCCGGTACCAAAGTCTGCACAAGAAGTGCAGAGTGTAGTATGAGTACAATCGACCCCATGTACTCCGTAAGTATCGAGCCTAACCTTGACGAAGTAGTGATGAGGCTATGACAAGACACCCACGTAATAAACCTGTGCAGATAACAGTATACGTACAAGATAAAAACAAATAAATGCTAAACATGTATTATTGGGAGGGGACATGCGAAAGGGGTACAAGATACGGTATTACAACAGAAATGATAACCAGAACAGTCAATATGCCTTTAACCAGTAAAAACGAATTAGCACAATGAATAAAACTGCACACATCACCCTTCGTGCTTTACTCTCAACCTCACAATGAAACAATAATACGACACGACATCACCCTCGTGCATTAACTCTCAAAATATGGCATGACATCACCCTTCGTGCATTAACTCTCACAATATGGCAAGGCATCACCCTTCTTACATTAACACTCAAATACGGCACGGCATCACCTTTCGTGCAGTAACACTATCCCTTACCATGTAACAATGAACACATAACAACAAGGAGATATAATCAGCACGAACAAGCCTTAAGTTAACAATGGTTCCACAATACCAACCTCAACTTTAGAAACAATACTCAATTATCACAGAAAATCCATAAACGCGGAAGAACGATCAATTTAGCAAGTAACTAGTCTAAGCATGGATAACATGATCAAAGTAAGCAACCAATTACAAGGAGCAAGTCCCACACGCATGCTTTAACCTAACAACAACGCATAAGTACTCGTCACCTCACATATACGTTGTACCTAACATCTAAACATGTAGAAAATAGACAAACAAGTCATAATCTCTCAAGTCAAGGTTAACCACGACACTTACCTCGCTCCAAAGATCCACTCAAAGCTCAACAACAACTTTGCCTTTCAAACAAGCCTTCGAACCAATAGAATCTTGCAAATTACAAACTAAACGATTCAAATTAAGCCTTAGGAACTACCCACGATTGCGAAAGGTTCAATTTAGGTCTTTATTGAAAAAGTCAATAAAAGTCAACTCCCGGGCCCGCTTGGTCCAAACCCGATATTCGGACCAAAACCCGATTACTCATTCACCTCCAAGCCCGGTCATGTAATTTGTTCTTGTCACAACCCCAAACCGGAACTGGTCATGATGGCGCCTCTCGTGAAACAAGGCCAGCCGACACAAACCCCCAAAACCAATTAGCAGTTATAATAATTCATAATCAATCATTAATAGGTGATAAATCCCAAAACAGAGTGAAATAGAAGAAATGCGGAAACAAACACAACCTGACATCGGGGTGTCACCAGTCATGAGCATCTAAAATCCGTCTAAGAGTATGAAAAGACAACATAGTCTAATACGAATCTAGAACAAACGAAATAAAAGTAGGAAGGAGAAGCACTGGGCTGCGAATGCCGAGCAACTACCTAGTCACTCCAAACAAGGGAAGCAAATCAGCCCTCGCTAGCGTGACCCGAGACTCCTGAATCTGCACACAGGGGTGCAGGGAGTAATGTGAGTAAAAACCTCACAATACAGTAAAACAGTAAGAACACATAAAAACTTCTTAGTTTAGTAAAAACCTCTTTAAAACATCTTTCAGCAGTTCAAATGAGTGAATAAAAACAAGTATAAAAGATAGAAACACAAATCAGCCCCTCGGGCAAAATACCAACAGAAACCAGCCCCTCGGGCTATCTCACAATCACTCGTATCAGCCCCTCGGGCAATATCATGGAACATCATCAGCCCCTCGGGCTATCTCACAATCACTCGTATCAGCCCCTCGGGCAATATCATGGAACATCATCAGCCCCTCGGGCTATATCACATCATAAACTGGGTACACGCACTCACTGGGGGTGTACAGACTCCGGGAGGGGCCCCTTACGGCCCAAGCGCAATAATAAGCCATCTCGTGGCATAATCAACAGGCTCTCGGCCTCATATCAATCACAAGCCACCTCGTGGCATAATAAATCTGGCCCTCGGCCTCTCATATATCACAATCAGTACCACATGCTGTGGCGCACAAGCTGATCCCATAGTATCCTCACAACATAGGCCCTCGGCCTTACTCAGTCAGAATCTCACAAGCCACACGGGCAACAGTAAAATATGATGCTCAGCCCAAAATATCATTTAAAATATCAAAAATGAGTAAAGATGGTTGAGTTGTGAAAACAGTAGAATATAGCATGACTGAATACAAATACTAAGTCAAAACAATGAGGAATAATAGTAAAAATCCTGTCACGAGGCCCAAATATGGCATTCAACCCAAAACATGATGATAGCAAATAGTTTTCAATCAAATACGCAGATAAACAGTCATACGGACGGACTAAGTCACAATCCCCAACGGTGCACGACCCCACGCTCGTCATCTAGCGTGTACGTCACCTCAAAGTAGCACAACGATGTGAAATCCGGGGTTTCATACCCTCAGGACAACATTTACAATCATTACTTACCTCTATCCGCTCCAATCTCTAGCCCGCGATGCCTTTACCTCTCGTCTCGGCCTCAACTCGCGTCCAATCTAACCAAAATCAGAATCATGACGTCAAAAATATGCTAAGGGAACGAAGCCCATGCGAAAATAATCAAATTACAACACGAATCCCGAAATTAACCAAACCTGACCCTTGGGCCCACGTCTCGGAATCCGACAAAATTAACATCAATGGAATCCTTATCTTCCCACGAGTTCATGCATATCAAATTTACCAAAATCTAACCACAAATGACCCCTCAAATCCCAAATTCTAGGTCTCCAATTCCAAGCCCTAGTTTATTCAATATTTGACCACAATTTCCATAAATTCCGAGCCTAATCAATGAAATAACACCATAGGAACGAGTTTTAGGTTCAAAATTCTTACCTCAATGAAGTTCCCTCTGATTCACTCTTCAAAATCTCCCAAAAAGCTCCAAAAACAATTTTAAAATGTGAAGAAAATCTGAAAATCGCGAAGGATGAAATATATACTTTCTGACCCAAGGATTCCGCACCTGCGGTCCATTTTCCGCTTCTGCGGTCTAACCCACCGTACCTGCGGTTTTCACTTAACGGCCTAGGACCGCACCTGCGGTCGTATTCTCGCACCTACGGCATCGCAGATGCGTCCAGACGCCCGCTTCTGCGGCTCTGCCTGACCCACCCCTTGGCCGCTTCTGTAGTTAGTTTCCGCATCTGCGGGAGTCGCACCTGCGTCCTCCCAACCACAGATGTGGTTATGCCAGCAGCCATAAAACTTCAGCTGCAACTCCAAATTCCTAACTCGTCCGTCATCCATTCGAAATCTCCCTGAGGCCCTCGAGACCTCAACCAAAAGCACGAACAAGTCATATACCACTATCCAAACTTATACAATTCTTCAAAACACCTCAAACAATATCGAATCAACCAAATCACATCGGATTCGAGCCTAAGGTTCCAAAAATCTTCCAAATTACGCTCTTGATCAAAAAGTGTATCAAACCCCGTCCGAATGACCTGAAATTTTGCAAACACATCCCAAATGACACAACGGACCTACTACAACTCCCGGAATTCCATTCCGACCCCTATATCAAAGTCTTACCTATCAACTGGAAAATGCCAAAAAATCCATCTTCGCCAATTCAAGCCTAAATCTACTCCGGACCTCCAAAACACATTCCGATCACGCTCCTAAGTCCCAAATCACTTCTCGAAGCTATCCGAACCATCGGAATTCTCATCTGAGCCGTTTTCACATAAGTCAACATCCGGTTGACTTTTTTCAACTTAAGCTTACTCAAAAGAGACTAAGTGTCTCAAACCTTACCAAAACTTCTCCGAACCCGAGCCAACCAACCCGATAACACGTAATACAGCTGAACAAGACAATAAGAAGCAGAAATGGGGGAAACAGAGCGGTAACTCATGAAATGACCGGCCGGGTCGTTACATCCTCCCCCTCTTAAACAAACGTCCGTCCTCGAATGGGTCAAGAAACATACCTGAAGCCTCGAACAGGTGAGGATAGCTGCTCCGCATCTCCCGCTCGGTCTCCCAGGTAGCCTCCTCCACGGGCCGACCTCTCCACTTTACTTTCACTGAAGTTATATCCTTTGACCACAACTTTCGAACCTGACACTCCAAAATAGCCAATGGCTCCACATCATAAGTCAAATCTCCCTCTAACTGAACCGAGCTGAAATCCAATACATGAGACGGATTGCTAATATACTTCCGAAGCATAGAAACATGGAATACCGGATGCACACTCGACAAGCTGGGTGGCAAGGCAAGCTCATAAGCCACCTCCCCAATCCTCCGAAGTACCTCAAAAGGGCCAATGAACCGAGGACTCAATTTACCTTTCTTCCCAAACCTCATAACACCCTTCATGGGTGAAACCTTCAACAGAACCTTCTCACCAACCATGTAGGACACATCCCGAACCTTCCTGTCAGCATAACTCTTTTGTCTCGACTGCGCTGTACGAAGCCTCTCCGGAATCACCTTCACCTTGTCTAAAGCATCCTGCACTAAGTCTGTACCCTATAGCCTAGCCTTGCCGGGCTCAAACCAACCAACCGGAGATCTACACCGTCTCCCATACAAAGCCTCATATGGAGCGATCTGAATACTCGACTGGTAACTGTTGTTATAAGCAAATTCTGCGAGCGGCAGAAACTGATCCCATGACCCTCCACAATCAATGACACAAGCGCGCAACATGTCCTCCAATATCTAAATAGTGCGCTCGAACTGCCCGTCCGTCTGAGGGTGAAAAGTTGTGCTCAACTCAACTCGAGCACCCAACTCTCGCTGTACCGACCTCCAAAACTGTGAAGTAAACTGAGTACCTCTGTATGAAATGATAGAAACTGGGACACCATGCAAACGAACAATCTCCCGGATATATATCTCTGCCAACCGCTCTGAAGAGTAGGTAGTACACACAGGAATAAAGTGCGCGGACTTGGTCAGCCGATCCACAATCACCCAAATAGCATCGAACTTCTTCAAAGTCCGTGGGAGCCCAACTACAAAGTTCATGGTGATCCGCTCCCACTTCCACTCTGGAATATCCATCCGCTGAAGCAAGCCACCCGGTCTCTGATGCTCATATTTCACCTGCTGACAATTGAGACACCGAGCTACAAATCCTACAATGTCCTTCTTCATTCTTCTCCACCAATAATGCTGTCTCAGATCCTGATACATCTTCACAACACCCGGATGAATAGAATACCGCGAGCTATGAGCCTCCTCTAGAATCAACTCTCGAAGACCATCCACATTGGGCACGCATAACCGGCCCTGTATCCTCAATACCCCATCATCACCAATTGTCACATCTCTGGCATCGTCGTGCTGAACCCTGTCCTTGAGGGCAAGCAAATGAGGGTCATCATACTGGCGCTCTCTGATGCGATCATATAAGGAAGACCAAGAGATCACACAAGCCAATACCCGACTGGGCTTCGAAATATCCAACCTCACGAACCGATTGGCCAAGGCCTGAACATCATCTGCAAGAGGTCTCTCCCCAACTAGAATATATGCCAAACTCCCCATACTCACCACCTTTCAGCTCAAAGCATCGGCCACCACATTGGCCTTCCCTGGATGGTATAAAATAGTAATGTCATAATCCTTTAGCAACTCCAACCACCTCTGCTGCCTCAAATTGAGATCCTTCTACTTGAACAAGTGTTGGAGGCTACGATGATCAGTAAACACCTCACAAGACACACCATACAAATAATGCCTCCAAATCTTCAACGCGTGAACAATGGCAGCCAACTCCAAATCATGAACAGGGTAGTTCTTCTCATGGGGCTTCAGCTGACGAGAAGCATAAGCAATAACTCTACCCTCCTACATTAATACACACCCAATACCCACTCTCGAAGCATCACAATACACGGTGTATGAACCTGAAGTTGATGGCAACACTAATACTGGAGCTGTGGTCAAGGCAGTCTTGAGCTTCTGGAAGCTCTCCTCACACTTATCAGACCACTAAAATGGAACACCCTTCTGAGTCAACTTGGCCAAGGGCGATGCGATAGATGAAAATCCCTGAACAAACCAGCGGTAATAACCCGCCAAACCAAGGCAGCTGCGAATCTCTATAGCTGAGGACGGTCTGTGCCAACTCTGAACCGCCTCTATCTTCTTCGGATCAACCTGAATACCCTCGTTGGACACCACGTTCCCCAAGAAAGCCACTGAATTGAGCCAAAACTCACATTTGGAGAACTTTGCATAAAGCTTCTCCTCTCTCAATCTCTGCAACACCACTATCAAATGCTCCACGTGCTCCTCATGACTATGTGAGTATACCAGAATATCATCAATGAAGACAATAACGAACGAGTCGAGATAAGGCCAGAACACGTTGTTCATCAAATGCATGAACGCTGCTGGGGCATTGGTCAGCCCAAAAGACATCACAAGGAACTCATAGTGACCATATCGGGTCCTGAAAGCTGTCTTGAGAATATCCGAGTCCCTGATCTTTAGCTGGTGATACCTTGAGCGAAGATCAATTTTTGAGAACACCCTCGCTCCCTGAACCTGGTCGAACAAATCATCGATACGAGGTAGAGGGTACTTCTTCTTGATTGTTACTTTGTTCAACTGCCTGTAATCAATGCACATCCTCATCGTGCCATCCTTCTTTTTCATGAATAGAACAGGTGCACCCCAAGGTGACACACAAGGCCGGATAAACCCCTTATCAAGGAGTTCCTGAAGCTGCTCTTTTAACTCCTTCAACTCCGCTGGTGCCATACGATACGGTGGGATAGAAATGGGCTGAGTGCCCGGCACCAGATCAATACCAAAATTGATATCCCTGTCCGGTGGCATGCCCGGCAGGTCTGCAGGAAACACATCTGGAAAATCCCTCACAACTGGAACAGAATCAATGCTGGGAGTCTCTACACTGACATCCCTCACAAATGCTAAGTATGAAAGACAACCTTTCCCAACCATACGCTGGGCCTTCAAGAATGAGATTACCCTGCTGGGAACATAATCAGACAGACCTCGCCACTCAATCTGTGGCACACCCGGTATAGCTAACGTCACTGTCTTGGCATGACAATCCAGAATAGCCCGACATGGAGATAACCAATCCATTCCCAATATCACATCGAAGTCTACCATACATAACAACAGGAAGTCCACTCGGGTCTTCAGACCCCCAATAGACACAACACACGACCGGTACACCCGGTCTACCACAATAGTATCGGCCACCAGAGTAGAGACATGAACAGAAGAAACGAGAGACTCACAGGGTGTATCCAAATAATGGGATAAGTAAGATGATACATAAGAGAAAGTAGAACCAGGGTCAAATAATACAGAGACATCTCTGCGGCAGACTAAGATAATACCTGTAATCACCGCATCTGAAGCAGCAGCATCAGGTCTAGCTGAAGTGTATAGAAACAGGCCTGACCACCACCGGGTCGACCTCTCCCTCTTGGATGACCCTTAGATGACTGTCCTCCACCCCTAGCTAGCTGGGTGGATGGTGAAGTAATTGGTGCCGGAGTAGATGGCTGACCCCTCTGCTGAGATGAACCCCCAAGGCGACGAGGACACTGCCTCCACATATGTCCCAACTCTCCACACTCATAACAACTCCCTGGTGCCGGAGACGGGGACTGAAGATGACCCCTAGCACCAGAATGACTAGCAGACGCACCTGGCGCAGAAGAGTCCCGAACTGATGGAGCACGGGACGAACCCTGGGCTGGAAGGGCACTGAGTGAGGAATGACCCTGCTGAGAACCGTGAGAACCATGGCCCGATGATTCCCCACGATAACCTAGGCGAGCTGACTGAGCATGCGTGAATGGGCGGCCTCTGTCGTGCTGATAGACCCCTTGAAGGAGCACCCCCAAAACTACCAGATCTTCGAGGCCTCTTGGCCTCCCTCTCCTCTCGCTCATGGTGACAAACTGACTCAATCTCACGAGCGATATCAACAACCTCCTCAAACGTAGCACCTGACACCCTCTCCCTGGTCATGAGAATCCTAAGCTGATATGTGAGGCCATCAACGAACCTCCTGATCCTCTCTCTCTCCGTAGCAACCAACCGAATAGCATGACGAGCTAACTCGGAGAACCTCATCTCGTACTGTGTAACAATCATATCCCCCTGTCGCAACTGCTCGAACTGCCTACGCAGCTCCTCCCTGCAGGACTGTGGCACATACTTCTCCAAAAAGAGAGCGAAGAACTGCTGCCAAGTAAGGGGCGTCGCACCAGCAGGCCTACGCCTCTCATATGCCTCCCACCAAGTGAAAGGCAGCTCCCGTAAACTGAAAAGTAGTGAATGCGACCCCACTGGTCTCCAGAATACCCGCGGTGAGAAGAATCCTCTGACATCTATCCAAGAAACCCTGGGCATCCTCGCCCTCTGCACCACTGAAAGCAGAAGGCTGGAGTCTGCCAAACCTCTCCAATTTGCGCTGCTCGTCCTCTAGCATAACTGGAGCTACATAACCCCGAGCAGCTGCCACCGGCTGAGCTAGTGGTGCCTCCTGTGTCTGCAATCCCTGAACAACCTGATCGGGTGTGCGGGCGGCGGGAGTCTGAGTGCCTCCCCCGGCCTGAGAAGTGGCTGCGGCAGTAGAAACTGCAACCGCCTGAGCAAGACTCATACACACGGTCAAAATTTAGGCCAAGGTCTCCTGAAGACCTGGAATCACAATGGGCACAGCTGGTGCCTGAGCTGGTGCTGCTGGAGCGTCCACAACTGGGACTTGATCCTGAACTGGGGCGGCTGGTGGATCTGCAGGTGCTACCCTAGCTGCTGTGCGGGCTACACCTCTGCCCCTACCACGGCCTCGACCGTGTCCTCGGACTCTAGTGGCCCCAGCTGGTGGTACTGGTGGGCGTCCATTCTGACCGGTCGCTCGTGTCCTCACCATCTGTGAGAGAATAGAATAACAAAAGTTTAGTACTCGGATCAACAGATTCGCACGACAAGAATTTCAAGAATATGAAGTTTTCCTAAAGGTTCTGCAGCCTCCCGAGGATAAATACAAACATCTCCGTACTGATCCGCGAGACTCTACTAAACCTACTCATGACTCGTGAGACCTATGTAACCTAGGCTCTGATACCAACTTGCCACGACCCCAAACTGGAACCGGTCGTGATGGCGCCTCTCGTGAAACAAGGCCAGCTGACACAAACCCCCAAAACCAATTAACAGTTATAATAATTCATAATCAATCATTAATAGGTAATAAATCCCAAAACAGAGTGAAATAGAAGAAATGCGGAAACAAACACAACCCGACATCGGGGTGTCACCAGTCATGAGCATCCAAAATCCGTCTAAGAGTATGAAAAGACAATATAGTCTAATACGAAGCTAGAACAAACGAAATAAAAGTAGGAAGGAGAAGCACTAGGCTGCGAACGCCGAGCAACTACCTAGTCAACTCCAAACAAGCCTGCTGGAAGCAAATCAGCCCTCGCTAGCGTGACTCGAGACTCCTGAATATGCACACAGGGGTGCAGGGAGTAATGTGAGTATGCCAACTCAGTAAGTAATAAAAGCAAAGGCAGCTGAGCGATAAGAAAATACGTAAATACACAGCAAAATGCTACAACGAGGCAGGTAAAACCAGCACAACACAGTAAAACAGTAAGAACACATAAAAACTTCTTAGTTCAGTAAAAACCTCTTGAAAACATCTTTCAGCAGTTCAAATGAGTGAATGAAAACAGGTACAAAAGATAGAAACACAAATCAGCCCCTCGGGCAAAATAGCAACAGAAACCAGCCCCTCGGGCAATCTCACAATCACTCGTATCAGCCCCTCGGGCAATATCATGGAACATCATCAGCCCCTCGGGCTATATCACATTACAAACTGGGTACCCGCGCTCACTGGGGATGTACAGACTCCGGGAGGGGCCCCTTACGGCCCAAGCGCAATAATAAGCCATCTCGTGGTATAATCAACAGGCTGTGGGCCTCATATCAATCACAAGCCAACTCGTGGCATAATAAATCTGGCCCTCGGCCTCTCATATATCACAATCAGTACCACATGCTACGGCGCGTAGCCCGATCCCATAGTATCCTCACAACACAAGCCCTCGACCTTACTCAGTCAGAATCTCACAAGCCACACAGGCAACAGTAAAACATGATGCAAAGCCTAAAATATCATTTAAAATATCAAAAACGAGTAAAGATGGATGAGTTGTGAAAATAGTAGAATATAGCATGACTGAATACAAATACTAAGTCAAAACAGTGAGGAATAGTATTAAAAATCCTGGAACGAGGCCCAAATATGGAATTCAGCCCAAAACATGATGATAGCAAACAATTTTCAATCAAATACGCAGATAAACAGTCATACGGGACGGACTAAGTCACAATCCCCAACGGTGCACGACCCCACGCTCGTCATCTAGCGTGTACGTCACCTCAAAGTAGCACAACGATGTGAAATCCGGGGTTTCATACCCTCAGGACAACATTTACAATCATTACTTACCTCTATTCGGTCCAAACTCTAGCCCGCGATGCCTTTGCCTCTTGTCTCGGCCTCAACTCGCGTCGATCCTAACGAAAATCAGAATCATGACGTCAAAATATGCTAAGGGAACGAAGCCCATGCGAAAATAATCAAATTGCGACACGAATCCAGAAATTAACCAAACCCGGCCCCGGGCCCACGTCTCGGAATCTAACAAAATTAACATCAATAGAATCCTTATCTTCCCACGAGTTCGTGCATATCCAATTTACCAAAATCCAACCACAAATGACCCCTCAAATCCCAAATTCTAGGTCTCCAATTCCAAGCCCTAGTTTCTTCAATATTTAACCACATTTTCCGTAACTTCCGAGCCTAATCAATGAAATAACACCATAGGAACGAGTTTTAGGTTCAAAATTCTTACCTCAATGAAGTTCCGTCTGATTCCCTCTTCAAAATCTCCCAAAAAGCTCCAAAAACCATTTTAAAATGTGAAGAAAATCTGAAAATCGCGAAGGATGAAATATATACTTCTGACACAGGGATTCCGCACCTGCGGTTCATTTTCTGCTTCTGCGAAACCGCTTCTGCGGTCTAACCCACTGCTCCTGCGGTTTTTACTTAACGGCCTGGGACCGCACCTGCGGTCGGATTCTCGCACCTGCGCCATTGTAGATGCGTCCAGATGCCCGCTTCTGCGGCTCCACCAGACTTACCCCTTGGCCGGTTCTGCGGCTAGTTTCCGCATCTGCGGGAGTCGCACCTGCGGCCTCCCAACCGCAGATGCGGTTATGACAGCAGCCATAAAACTTCAGCTGCAACTCCAAATTCCTAACTCTTCCGTCATCCATCCGAAATCACCCCGAGGCCCCCGGGACCTCAACCAAAAGCACGAAGAAGTCATATACCACTATCCAAACTTATACCAATCTTCAAAACACCTCGAATCAACAAAATTACATCGGATTCAAGCCTAAGGTTCCAAAATCCTTCCAAATTATGCTTTTGATCAAAAAGTCTATCAAACCCCGTCCGAATGACCTGATATTTTGTACACACATCCCAAATGATACAGCGGACCTACTGCAACTCCCGGAATTCCATTCTGACCCCTATATAAAAATCTCACCTATCAACCGAAAAACGCCAAAAAATCCGTCTTTGCCAATTCAAGCCTAAATCTACTCCGGACCTCCAAAACACATTCCGATCACGCTCCTAAGTCCCAACTCACTTCTCAAAGCTATCCGAACCATCGGAATTCTCATCCGAGCCCTTTTCACGTAAGTCAACATCCGGTTGATTTTTTCCAACTTAAGCTTACTCAAAAGAGACTAAGTGTCTAAAACCTTACCAAAACCTCTCCGAACCCGAGCCAACCAACCCGATAACACATAATACAGCTGAACAAGACAATAAGAAGCAGAAATGGGGGAAACAAAGCGGTAACTCATGAAACGACCGGCCGGGTCGTTACAGTTTTGAAATTCGATCTCAATTTGAGGTCTAAATCCCAATTTTATAAAAATCTCTAATTCTACCCAAACCCTCAATTTCCGCCATGAAAACAATAGATTTTAGGTTAAAAACTTATGAAATGTAATGAAAGATTGAGAGAAAATAGGTTAGAATCACTTACCAATGGATTGGGGAAGAGGAACTTTTTGAAAAATCGCCTCTAGGGTTTTCTAGTTTTGAAAATTTGAAGAATGAACAAAAATCCCATTTCAGCTACTTGACCAGTTGCAGATGTTGCAATTGCGACCTAGGGTTCACAAGTGCGAACCCTGCAAATGCGAGCTTTTCTTCGCAAATGTAAAGTCTCACAATTTCTGCTATCATCGCAATTGCGATGACTTGTTCGCAATTGCGAATAGTGGCCTCCTCGCAAATGCGGCCGTTTGATCGCAATTGCGATCAGTGTAACCCCTGCCCCACTTCGCAATTGCGAAGGCTTGTTCGCAAATGCGAACTTGAGGTGCCCCAGCTACTCTTCGCAAATGCGAGGAGTTGCTCGCAAATGCGAACCTATCAGAGGTCGCAAATGCGAAGCCTGACCTCGCAATTGCGAGGTTTGAGACTTGCGCTAGAACTGGAACAAACCAACATATTCCTAAGTCCAAAATTCACTCCGTAGCCTATCCCAAAATCACCCAAGCCCTCAGGGCTCCAAACCAAACATGCACACAAGTCCAAAAATATCATACGAACTTGCTCGCGCAATTAAATCGCCAAAATAATACATAGAACTATGAATTGGACACCAAATCAAATAAAATTTTTAAGAAAACTCATGAACTTCTATTTTCACAAGCGGACGTCCGAATCATGTCAAACCAACTCCGTTTTCACCAAATTTGACAAACAAGTCATAAATATAGTGGTGTACCTCTACCGGATCCGGAACCAATATACGAACCCGATATCAATAAAGTCAAATATTGGTCAAACTTTCAAAGTCATTAAGCTTTTAAACTTTCAAATTTCAACAAAATGTGATAGCTCGAGCTAGGGACCTCCGAATTCGATTCCGGGCATACGCCCAAATCTGAAATCACGATACGGACCCACCGGGACCGTCAAAATACAGATCCGGGTTCGTTTGCTGAAAATATTGACCGAAGTCAACTCAAATGGATTTTAAGGTAGAAATTTCATATTTTATCAGTTTTTTAACATAAAGGCTTTACGGAAAAATACTCGGACTGTGTACGCAAATTGATAAAGGCTAGAATAAGGTGTTTGAGGCTTCGATACACAGAATTAGGTTCTAAAACATAAGATGGTCTATCGGGTCATCACATTATCTTGGAGAAAGAGGGTGAATAATGAAATCTTGGAGTAAGAAGGTAAGTAAAAATATCATAGAGAAAGACAGAAAATATGTATGGGTTTCTGAAATATAAAGAGATTGGAAAAAGAAAGATTGGCTTGGACAGATTAAGGATGAGAGAGTAAAACTTTAATGGAGTAAGAAGTGAAAAATTAAAACCTTGAAAAATTATTCATCTACCTATTTTTAAACAAGTCAAATTATTACTTTATTTATATATCTAATTTTTTAAAATATTAAGATTACTAATATTATTTATAAAATACCTGTGAACCTATTATTTTTAAAAAATGCGGTCCCCCAAATTTGGGAGCCTACGGCACATGCCTTACTATTTATAACATTGGAGCTGGCACTAGGTGGCAAGCGGGTAAGTCGGGTTGTATATGGGTGAGTCGAAAATGAGTAACGTAAAAACGGATAAAATATCCGAACCGATCCATATTTAGTACAAATAGAAAATGGATTATCGGCGGATAATATTGTGAGCACGTGATTTTTGCCTCACAAGAATTACTCCTAAAGAATTCCAAAAATTAGATTTTTCTTTTAATTATTTGTTATTTTAGGAATTATTGTAGAATTTTCTGATTGTTTGCATTTTTTGTGTGCACGTTTAATCTTATTTAATTAATAAAAAATACAAAAATACATTGCATTTGCATTTAGAATTTAATTTATATTTTTAGATTAATTACTAAATTAGTTTGTTTTACAAAAATGGAAAAATCACAAAAAATAATTCATTTTTGTATTTTTTAGCTTCGAATTTTGTAGTTTTCTTTTAATCTGGTAATTAATTAGTTGTTGAAAATTTTATTTTTAGTAATTAACCTAATTTGGTAGGATAATTTGGGTTTAGAATTAATTTAAGTTTTTATTTTTAATTTGGAAAAGAAAAAAAATTAGAAATTGAAAGAAAAAGGGAAGAAATGAAAGCAGTCCGGATTTTGGGCCTTTTTTAATTAATTTCCCCCAGCCCAATTAATTCCACCCCTTAACCCGTCCAATTCGAGGCCCAATTTTGCCCCCAACCCGGTCCAAACCCCTCAGCTAACCAAACGACCCCGTTTCCCAGGCTTTCGATCTCAACCGTTGGATCTCATTCATCCAACCGACCGGAACTGAGATCCCCCCTTATATTTAACGGTCGGAACAAATACCCCCAGTCCAAACCTATCTCTATACCCCTTCCCTCTTCGTCTCTAAAGAACCCTAGAGACCGCCGCCCTGAAACCCCGCCGGCGGCGCCACCTCCAGTCCGCCTCAAATTAACACCATAAGACCCTCACATCATCCCCTTTCCCAACCCCTAACCAATTTCCCTTGGATCTTTCTAGAACTCGTCGAATTTCAAATCGAAACTCCAAACCCTAAAATCCCAAAATCCCCAAATTGTCAAATGTCAGCGAAGATTTAGGGTCAAAATTGGTGTTATTCGTGTGTTCCCGGCGGGAACACATGATTAATGCCAAGCTTGGTCAAAAATGGAAAGATTTTGAAGATTTTCTCAAATTACGCTGGTTTAGGTATTTTTCCTTTTTCTGTTGCTTCTCTTTTCTTCATTTTTCATTTTTTTTATTTTTCTCCTCTCATCTTCTTCCGCTTCTTTCTTTTCTGTTTTAGTTTTCTATTTCTTCAAGTCATTTTGAGATGCATGTTTGTTTTTAGGGCTATTTTGATTAGCACGATTTTGTTTTGTGTTAGATTTTCGTTCAAATGTAGTTCTGTCTCCATTTTTCTCTTTAGGCCCAAGATTTCATGAGTCCTTAGGACTCTGTAAATAAACATTTGTGGGTTTTGAGCCTTTAATTTTGAATTGAGGCTCTGTTAGAGCAGAAGCCCAAAGAAAAGGGGATTCAACCCGGGTCTTGCAAGCCCAGGTTTGGGTTGAACTATTGGGTCAATTTGACCCGTTTGGTTTCAGGGGTAAAAACAGAGGGTCTAAGGGTTAATTTAGGAATTTAGGCTAGGGAATATATTGTAACTGATTTGGGAAGCTTCCTGGAAGGTAGGATTGGGTTTGATTTTGAAACACTGATTTTAAACTAAGGGTATAATAGCAAAAATGAAAATTGCAAAAGGATTAAAAGGCAAAACTGAACTCATTTTCTGCTGTTCTAAGGCTTGCCTATAAAGGCATTGTAACTTCATTCTAAAGTTAGATGGGAGAGAATCAGAGAGATTGGAAAAATACTGAAAAAGTGAAAACGGCTAGGCTCTGGAAACACTGAAAGAAAACTGAAATTTCCTGCAATTCTTTGATCAATGTTAGTTTAAATCTGCTCTGAAAACTTCCTAGTCAATTAGGGTTCCTGAAACTCCATAGATTGGGTTCATCTTGGTTCCTCACTTGGTTTGAAGAAGCTGATTCTGTTTGGTGCTGCTGGTTTTAAGCTGTTTCTATTTGCTGCTGTTAACTCTTTGTTTTCTATTGCATTCCAGGTATTTTTCCAAACCATGGACAACAAGTTGATTGTGAGCATGTATTTCGAGTGGAAAACTGATTAAATAGAAGCTGTATTTGAATTTATTTCTTCTGTTTCTTCTACTTCTTCAACATTCTGTAGTAAATCTTATACTATACATGTCATTTAAGTTTTTTTCCTGTTATTCATATGCTATGAAAATGAATCTATGCTGTTAGGAGTTTAGTATGATTGTTGGATTTAAGTGGATGGTGTGTTAATTTTCTGGACTCTTTTGCTGTGAGTAATGAGAAAGGATTTAACTGAGGTATGTTTAAATGAGCTGCAGTTCAGTTCATATGTGTGGATGGTAGAGAATTAATGTAGTAGAAATCTCAGCAGAATTAAACATGTTTCATATTTATTTTAGCCTGTCGAAATCAGTGTTTATCGTGGGAACTGGTTTGAACTTCTTAAGTTTGATATGTATAGGTTTGAAAACCAGAAATCTGCAGTTAGAGTTTATCCTAGTGAGTGTATTCTGCTATTTGGAAGCCATGTAGTACCTTACTTCATGAAATTATTAATTGAATGTTTTTTTTAGTTAATAGTTAGTCATTTTGGATAAGGGAAATGGTATGGGCTATTACCTTAAGGGTCAAACTATGTACAGAATTACTCCTGGTGTGCTTGTAAGCATGTCTAAGTAGAGGTTGATGTTAAATTCAGATTTGTTTATTTGACAATCCCATAAGGTTTTATCTACTGTTGTATGTGTGAAAAAGGGGCTTAATTAAAGTTGGAATCTCATACAAATGTCTATTGGGTTAGCTAGAAATTGATTTGAATCTGATGGCACGTATAGTTGTGCATTGTTGACAGCTAGTTGGGTTCATGTTGATGCCCTTTAATTTTCAGATACTGTATGCGTACCATGGGGACTCGATCTCGAGTCCTGCATTCCCTAACTCTTTAGTTCTGGGAAGATTCGGGCCATTCTTTGGGGCCTGGACTTTGAGGCCTCCTGAAACGTGAATCATGGGCCTCATTATGCTTGGGCATGTGATCGCTGCTGACTCAACACTACACTAAGGTACAAAGAGCGTGTTGCAACATCTTTTACCCGAAAAGTGGTTCGGGATCGAATGTTCACATGGAGCTAGTAATGGAGTTGTATTGTCTGTTTAGTCTAGAATTGCAGTTGTGCTTCTAATATAACTTCAAACATCCTTGGTTTTGATTTTTATATCTACTATTATAAGACTAATGATTGAAGCTAAATTATGCTACGGGAATATTGCTAAGTTGTGATTAATATAGAGAAAGGCACTAGGGTCGTGGCATTGCCTAGGTGGCTAATTAACGGGTAGATGCTACTAAGGATAAATTGACATATTTGGGGCTTATACTATAACCGTTGCACAATTGTACCCACTCTCACACCTCTCGGTAGAGAGAGTGATTTTGTGACTCTCTCGAGACCAATTGGGTAGGCCAATTAGACCAAGCAACTAAGGTTCAAGTAGGATGATTACTCTCTCGAGATTTAACCCGTTAATTGGGACTACCATTTCTCATGGGTCCATCCCAATTCCTTGTTGGGTCAATTTTGGGGTCATAGACTCTCTTTCTCAAGAAGAGTTAAACCCACAAAGCTAGAATCGGTGTTTGCAACCATCAATCCTTAATTAAAACCTAAAATCAACCCAAATAACAAACACTCAATATCATCCTAACCTTAGATGGCAATACCCATCAATTACCTACACTAGGGTTGAGCCACAACCCTAGCTAGTGAGTTTAGCTACTCATGCTAGATGCAAAAATTAAAGAAATAGATGAAGAAGTAAACATATTAATTAATTGCAAGGAAGAAAATACAATATTGAAGAGTAAGAATGCCAAAAATGGCTAAACTAGGCGTTCTCACGAGCTCGGCAGCTTCAGAAAAACTAAAACTTAACCTAAAACAGAAAAAGGTTCTATTTATACTGGGCTGGAAAAATTGGACAAAAATACCCCTGCGGGGTCAGCGCGGACCGCGCAAACATGACCGCGGCCGCACTGGCTCTTGAACTCTTGGCTTCGACTTCTCTGAAGTTGAGGATCGCGGACCGCGTAAAAAATGTAGCGTGGCCGCGGTGGAAATTGGCGCGGCCGCACAGAATTGAGCACGGGCCGCATTGCTTGGAAAGGGTCAAAAATAGGCTCTCTGAATCTCTGCTCCGCGGACCGCATAAAAGTGCAGCGCGGCCGCAGAGCCTGACCGCGGACCGCGTTGGATTGACCACGGTCGCGTAGCCTCCCCTTGAATTTTGCCATTCTCTGAACCTCCTAGAGCGGCCGCGTTCATAGTTGCGCGGTCCGCACTAGGGCCTCTTTTCCTCAACTTCCTTGATCTTTGACACTTGAGCAGGTTTCACTCCTTTCTTAGCCGATATTTGACTTTCGTCGCTATGTCGATCAAACCTGCAATCAAGTACAACTTGTGAGCATTTTGGGACTATTTTGTATCAATTTATGACCAAAGCGTAGGCAAGTAGGGGTATAAAACACATTAAAATCCTAACTTATCAACTCCCCCAAACTTAAGCCTTTGCTTGTCCTCAAGCAAACAAAATAAGACCCACCCCTTAAAGGAAAATCCACATAATTCCAGCCATCCTAAGGCAATCTCAACAAGCATCAATTGGGACTAACAATTTCCCTCAATACGAATGCATCATTAACACATTTAACTTTTGAAATACCATGGATCAAGCGTGACGCAAGAGCATCAAGAGTTGACACATTTCATCAAAGAGCTTGTCTCAATTACTTTGGTCATTGTGGAACCCAAACTCACACGTCCTCAACTCTCCCTAAGCGAACCTCACCTTTTAGAGTATTAACACACAAATCGAGGTTGATGGAGTTTCACTCATCTCTCTCAAGAAGAAGGTCACAAGTCCGGCTTTAGGTACCATATGCTTGCCCCTTATGTAAGTATACACTAATATAGGTTTCCTTCAACTCAAGATCCTATAGGGCTTTTGTGGAGTCATCATGAAGGCTTTTGGGTAAGGGTAGGACATGTTTTTATTCAAATGGGTTCAATCTTCCCTTAAGCACTTCTTTTGATTCATTATGGCACAACTCTTTTGACTCTTTTGAGTATTTCACTTCTTTACAAGGGGTTAGAGAGACACATTGTCACTCTTTCTTATGCAATTCAAAACATTTCTCCTTTTCTACTTTTTCCACACCTTTTTCTTTTCACTTTTGTTTCCTTTGACTCCCTTTTTATTCTTGTTCACTTTGAACTTTCTTTTTGTATTTTTCTTTTCTTGCTTTTTCATTGCCTTCCCTTTTTCTTTTGCTTTTGTACCTTTCTACCACTTTATTTCCTTTCTTGTCTCCCCCCCAAATTTAGACATTTGCCATTACTCAAGGGAAGATTTGGGTGCCAAGAGAGGGTAATCATAGAACGGGTATAGGGTTGTAACATTGGTTCTTGAAAGAAAAGGTTTAAAGCTCAAAAGGGTTAACTAGGGATCATCTTTTTGGTAGGCTATGGATTTGTTCAGCTTAACATTCGGATCAAGGAGAGCCTATAATCACTTCTCAAGTCAAATTTCACCTAGGATTTCGCCTCAACAGACATTCAGGGCAAGTTCTAGACCATTGGCTCGGGACTTGGACTCACAATTAGATTCCTCACCACACACACTAAGGGATTGCTAAAAACATCGAGTCGAGGGCCCACAACGACCTTAGTTACGATTTAAGCACACTATGGTCCGAAAAGACCACATGATGATTTTTGGTCAACGCAAGAGTCTCAAGGCCACGACTTTCACCATCCTAAACACAACATTATGTCTTTGACCATGGGATCAAAGGCAAATGTGCTAGGCCCAAGTGAAGCTTTGCTTGAGGTGCCCTTAACTACCACTATCAAAAACAAAAGAAAAATCAAAGAAACGGACTCAAACCCTTAAGAAGGTAGTCACTCCATCCATCATCGGGAAGAGCCACCCGGTTCACACAATATTCCACCCTTTGAAAGAACCGTGGCCTTAAGAAAACCAAGGGCTTATTGGAAATGTCAAAACAAAACATAAGGCTACGAGCCTAACTATAAAGCTAAAAACGAAAAATTTTTGCGAAAAAGAAACTAGAATGAATATTTACAATGGGGAGTTAGAATATACAAACGAGGGATGAATTTATACAAAATGTAACTTAGCTTTATATACAAACCAAAACAGAAAATAAAAGGTACTGAATGTAAAGTTATTTACATACCAAATAGCAAATCAAGCAAAAGGAATAAAAACTGAGTCAAACATGTACAATCATCCAGATAGTCAACAAAAAAGTAGGGCGCACCCCCACGAATAAGGGCTGGCATTGTCCCCAATGCCAACTACCAAAATAAGCATCAAACAAAAAGAAAGTCATAGCAAAGGATATCGAGGCTCCCTAAGCCTGGTCCGTCTGCATGGGGTCATCAGTGGTCCCCAAGTCCTCCATATGTGTGGGAGCCTCAGACTGGCTCCCGGCCTCCTGCTGCTCAACTACTGGGACTGAGGCCTGTTCCTGGTCCGGCTGTATGACAGGTGCATCCTGAGGCAAAGTGGATGAGGCCTCCTGTGGGACGGCCACCTCAATAACTGCATCCGCTGTGCTGGGGAGCTTCCTCTTCTTCCTAGGCTGCCTGGGTACTTGCTCCTGCTCTGGCTGTGGCACTGGTGCTGCTGGAGGGGCTGGATCTCCAAATAACAAGTCTAAAGGCATCTGATCTGCCAATAGCTTGTTCACATCTTTTCGCAGCTCTTTCACAGACTCTTTTGAAGCCCGAGACCTCCGCATCTTTCTATGCTCCTTGGCAAGCTCCTTCAGAGCCTTGCCATGTGACTCCACTGCTGCAGATAGGGTAGCCTGAGTCTTCGAAATCTTTTCCTGGTTCTCCAGGAGCTGCTTCAAGGTATCCTCAATGGACTGAGGAATCTGAACTGGCTGAGGTGCTGCCTGGGTCTGAATAGTGGAAGACAAGGTGGACAACTTGGATGTCGCTTCCGACATCCAGTTGTTCAGGCTAGCCAGAGTCTGACTCAGCTGATGGGCAGTGAATGGATGAGTCCTAGAAGATGGCACACTCGGGCCTATGGGAGTATTGGGACCAGCAGAAGAAGAAGGTCCTGGAGGCAAGTCCCCAACTGTAGTGGCAGCAGGTGTAGCAGAAGGCTCGGCAGAAGGCTCTACCGCAACTGGTTCCTCAGACTGGCCAGTTGGGGCACCAAGAGTAAGGAGCTACCGGCTTTGTCTTGACATCATATCTCCTCTTCTCCACCTCTAGATCCCGGAAATACATCGATAGGGTGTTTGGAAAAGGATAATTCCTGTCATGCTCTTGCCCCACCGCAAAGATCACACGGGACATCACATTGCCCACGTTGATCGGGTACCCAGCCATGATAGATGCAACCAGAACTGCTCGAGTAAGTGGAATTGTCTGGTCATGAGTAGAAGGGTCAAGCCGACTGCATACAAATGTCAACCACCCTCGAGCCTCAAAACTGAATGTCTTCCTGAATATCTTCTTTCTAGCTTGCAACCACTCCGGCACAGTACCTGGGATTGCTAAGTACTGGGCCAACCACCGGCGGACTTCCTCTCCCATTGCCAACTTTGCCAAATACAGAGACTCGTCTTCATCACGGAACCCCAAATACTTATTTAACGATCTCCCATCAAACAACACTATTTTGTTTCTAACTTTGGTCACCTTGGTATCCTTGACAATATGAGCCACATTGGAGTAGAACTCCCTAACCATGTGCTCGTTAGCATCTATGCACCTCTCCATGAAGAACTCCCAGCCCCATCTTGTTCTGAACTCCCTCTGCACGTTCGGGTTGTGGGGTAAAAGATCAGTGTCAATAAAATATCTCTCCCGGATCAACTTCCTCAACGGCCACCATTCCCTAAACTTATGAAAGGCCACTTGACTGACAAACCGATCCTCCCAGACTTCAGGCTTCCTAGTTCTCTCAATCCCCCCAACCTGAGGTTCACCTCCCTCATCTTGGCCTGCACTCTCCCCAGATAATGAAGCTGTAGGAGAGGTGGAGTATTGCTCACTACCAGCTGCGGACTCGTCAGAAGAATCTGAGACTACAGTCACTGGTCTTTTGGAGGTGGGCGATGATGGAGGGGTATCAACTAAATGGAGGGGGTCGGTTACATGAGTTGGGACTGTATCTGATGAGATATCCTTGGAAGGCACATACTCACTCCCCGACGAATGCAAAGCATCCCTATCAGCAGCTTTGATTAATTTTCTAGTTCTTTTTATGTTTTCCCTAGCCTGGGGAGTGAGCTTTGCTATTCTTTTTCCTTTTCCCCCTCGGGAGGAACCTCCTCTCCCGGGTTGTTGTGACTGTTTGGCTCCCCTTTGTTTAACCATTGTCTACCAGCGCGGCCGCACAAAAGTGACCGCGGTCCGCGCTGGGTTTTAAAGTCCGAAGTTTCAGAAGGCAACCTACGCAGCCGCGTTGGAGTGCACCGCGGACGCGAAGGTCCACCGCGGACCGCACAAATGTGACCGCGGCCGCGGTGGAAAACTTCAGAGAGCATGCAATTAGTGACATGCCAGTGCGGACCGCACAAAAGTGCACCGCGGTCCGCACTGGCTACTTCAAAGACTACCAGTGTTTTTTCCTTTGTTTTGCACTGCCTCAACACAATCTCTGCAACATCTCACAAACCATTAGCTCAAAAATCCTAATCTACAATGAAAATTAAAGAGAAAGATAAAGACATGGGTTGCCTCCCAAGAAGCGCCTGATTTAACGTCGCGGCACGACGCATGTTACCATCCCATCACTTCAAATGAATGAGTGCCACCACGTGGCTATTATCAAACTTCCCCAAATAGTGCTTGACACGATGTCCATTGACCCGGAAAACTTCACCATTCTTGTTCTTGAGATCAAGAGCACCAAACGGAGTCACACATACAACTTCAAATGGCCCACTCCACTTTGACTTGAGCTATCCCGGAAATAACCTCAACCGGGAGTTGAAAAGAAGAACCATATCACCAACCTTAAATTCCTTCCCTCGAGCATATTTGTCATGAAAATACTTCATCTTGTCCTTATACAAGGATGAGCTGGAGTAGGCATGAAATCTAAAATCATCAAGTTCATTAAGTTGCTCAACACGGAGATTCGCCACAACATCCCATTCCAAGTTCAACTTTCTCAAGGCCCACACAGCTTTGTGCTCCAATTCCACCGGAAGATAGCAAGCTTTCCCAAACACCAACCGGTACGGGGACATACCAATTGGGGTCTTGTAAGCCGTACGGTAAGCCCATAAAGTGTCATCCAACTTTTTCGACCAATCGGTCCTATTAGCACTTACCGTCTTGGACAAGATACTCTTTATTTCTCGGTTGGACACTTCCACTTGACCACTAGCTTGAGGATGATAGGGGGTGGTCACTTTGTGATTTACTCCATACTTAGCAAGCAATGAGTCGAAAGCCTTGTTGCAAAAGTGCGACCCCCCATCACTAATGATAGCACGAGGGGTACCAAACCTTGTGAAGATACTCTTTTTCAAGAATGCCACAACACTACGGGCTTCATTGTTGGGAAGAGCCACAACTTCCACCCACTTTGAGACATAGTCCACCGCCACGAGAATATAAGTGTTCCCACAAGAGCTCACGAACGGACCCATGAAATCGATTCCCCAAACATCAAAAATATCCACCTCGAGAATCATATTGAGAGGCATCTCATCCCTTTTTGAAATTCTGCCGGCCCTTTGGCATGCATCGCATCTCTTTACCAAGTCACTAGCATCTTTAAACAAAGTCGGCCAATAGAAACCGCAACTCAAGATCTTTGAAGCCGTCCTCACCCCTCCATGATGGCCACCATAGGGGGAGGAGTGACAAGCCTCCAATATGCTCAATTGTTCACCTTCCGGGACACATCTTCTAATCACACCATCCGTGCAAATTTTAAACAAGTACGGATCATCCCAATAAAAATCCAAGCTATCCCGTTTGAGTTTCTTCTTTTGGTTGGAAGAGAGCTCACCCGGGACAACTCCGGTCACAATGAAGTTGGCGATGTCCGCGAACCATGGCATGTCACACATTGACACAGAAAGAAGTTGCTCGTCGGGGACTGCATCACTTATCTCAAGACCGTCACATGGCCTCCCTTCTTCCTCTAGCCGGGACAAATGGTTCGCTACTTGGTTCTCACTCCCCTTTCGGTCCACTATTTCTAAGTCAAATTCTTGAAGGGTAACACCCACCTCATCAATCTTGCTTTGGAATCCTTTTTGGTCATCAAATATCTAAGGGCGGCATGGTCCGTGTGCACAATCACCTTGGCCCCCATAAGATAGGGCCGAAATTTCTCCATGGCAATTAAAATGGCCAATAACTCTTTCTCCGTCACCGTGTAATTCCGTTGGGCTTCATTCATAGTCTTACTTGCATAATACACGGGATGGAACATTTTGTTAACCCGTTGACCCAACACCGCCCCCACTGCAACATCACTAGCATCACACATTAATTCGAAGGGCAAACTCCAATTAGGTGCAGTTATGATAGGGGTAGTGGTCAACTTGTGTTTTAAGAGTTCAAAGGCCTCCATACACTTTTCATCAAAAACAAACTTGGCATCTTTCTCTAGTAGCTTGCACAATGGATTCACAACCTTCGAGAAGTCTTTGATAAACCACCGGTAGAACCCGGCGTGTCCAACAAAACTCCTCACCCCTTTGATAGAAGTAGGGGGAGGGAGCCTCGAAATCACCTCAATTTTCGCCTTATCAACCTCAATCCCATGTTTTGAAATCTTCTGGCCCAACACTATACCTTCTTCAACCATAAAATGGCATTTTTCCCAATTGAGAACTAGGTTAGTTTCTTCACAACGATCCAAGACTTTATCCAAATTCACCAAGCATGCATCAAAAGAGTCACCAACCACACTAAAGTCATCCATAAAGACCTCCAATATGTCCTCCACCATATCGGTGAAAATAGCCATCATGCAACGTTGGAAGGTCGCCGGAGCATTGCACAATCCGAATGGCATCCGGGAGAAAGCAAAGGTACCATAGGGGCATGTAAAAGTAGTCTTCTCTTGGTCCTCCGGGGCAATTAAAATTTGATTGTAGCCCGAGTACCCATCCAAGAAACAATAGAATGCTCTCCCCACAAGACGATCAAGCATCTGGTCGAGGAATGGCAAGGGAAAATGATCCTTGCGGGTCACCTTGTTGAGTTTCCGGTAGTCCATGCAAACTCTCCACCCAGTAATGGTTCGAGTGGGAATAAGCTCATTGTTGTCATTGGGCACCACCGTCATCCCTCCTTTCTTTGGCACACATTGGACCGGAGAAGTCCACGAACTGTCAGAGATTGGATAAACCACACCGGCGTCAAGCCACTTGATAACCTCTTTCTTTACCACTTCTTGCATCGCCTTATTGAGTCTTCTTTGATGTTCAAGGGACGGCCTTGCATCCTCCTCCAAGATGATCTTATGCATAACAAAATGCGGGGCTTATTCCCCTAATGTCCGCCAGAGTCCATCCTATTGCCCTTTTTCGCCTTTGAAGCACCTCCAAAGTGGCCTCAACCTGCAAGTTAGTAAGGCAAGAAGAAAGAATAACTGGAAGAGTTGAATTAGAGCCAAAAAATTCATACCTGAGTGTGAGAAAGTGGCTTTCAAACTCCAACCACCAGTGGCTCCTCAATGGATTGGCTTAGTTGTGAGTTTTGCGGTTTTCAAAATCCAAAGATAACTTCCTAGGCTCATATGAATACGAACCCATACCATGCAATGCATTCACACACTCCACTCTACTATGCATCATCTTCTACATCCATGCCAAGAAGTACGACCTCAAGAGAACTTCAACATTCATCATGGAACTTGTTGTCATCCACTATCACAGATTGTGACAATGTCCACAAGTGAACACACTTCCGTGCTTATTGGTGCCTCATTGATTTGCAAACATGAAATACCACCTTCTTCATCTTCCACTCGGAATGTCAACTCACCTGCCTCAACATCAACCAAAGCCTTCCCCGTAGCTAAGAAAGGTCCCCAAGAATAATCGCACTTCAAAATCCACTTCACAATCCAATATGACAAAGTTCGGCGGCAATATGAATTTGTCACCCGACAAGAACATCGTCAATTATACCCAAAGGCCGCTTCATCGATGGTCCGCCATTTGAAGTCTCATCGAGGTTGGCCTAGGTTGCCCAATTCCCAAAGTCTTGAAGACTGAATACGGCATCAAATTAATGCTAGCCCCCAAGTCACAAAGGGCCTTAGCAAACTCCGCACTCCGATAGTGCAAGGAATAGTAAAAGCTCCTGGTCTTCATAGTTTTGGGCCATAGATGCACTATCGCACTAACTTGGTGCGTCTCATTTATTGGTTTCACAAATCCATGGAACGCTTCTTTGTGACCAAATCCTTTCATGAACTTTGCATAGCCCGGCATTTGTTCAAGTGCCTCCACCAAAGGCACATTGATTGTAAGGCTCTTCATCATATCTATGAATTTCTTGAACTGATTGTCACTCTTTTGCTTTCTAACCGTCTGAGGATAAGGTGAGGTGGTCTAGGCAAGGGCCTTGGCTTTGGCACACCGGCTCCGAATATTAATTATGTGCTCCCTAGACGGATTCACAGCCTCTTGAGTTTCCACCTCGGCCTCGTCAATATCTATTCTCACTTCCTTGTTCACATTTGTCTCAACCACATCTTCAACAATCAACGGACTCATATCTTCTTGGAACTCAACACTATCATTCACCACTCGATTTTTATTTGAGGCTTGCACATCACCGCCTCTTCCGCTTCTCGTTGTGACTGCCATCACATGATTATTACCTCCCTTTGGGTTCACTACCGTATTCACTTGGTAGTGCTCCCTTAGGTCGGGTATTCAACGCTTGAGAAATTTGTCCTATTTGCACTTCTAGGTTCCGGATATATGTGTTATGTGAAGCCAATTGTGCATCCGAGTCTTGGTTCTTTTTCATCATCTGCTCGAACATCATCTCTATCCGCCCCATATCACTTTCGGAAGAACTAGACCCTTGGGATTGAAAGGGGGGGTGGATTGTTTGGTTGTTGGAACATGGGGGGCCTTTGAATGCCTTGCCCCCTACCACCATTATTCCACCCTCCTTGATTGTTATTGTTGTTGCTCCAATTATTGTTGTTCCCGTTCCAATTGCCTTGATTGTTACCTTGATTACCCCAATTGTTGTTCTGATTGTTGTTGTTCCAATTGTTACCGCCTTGTTGTTGGTTATTGTTATTCCAATTACCGCCGCCTTGTTGATTTCCCCAATTGCCTTAGGGACGCCATTGTTGATTCCCTTGATTTCCTCTATTTCCTTGGTAGTTATTGACATATTGGCATTCCTCATTCTGATCATCATAGCACTCATTCGAATAACCACCACCATCATTGTTGTTGTCAAATTGCTCACCATGACCTTGAGGTTGTTGTTGCCCTCTTTGCCTCCTTTTCAACATAGAGACACTCTCCATTGCATTAACTTGGCGCGGGTTTTGGACTTGTTGCAATTGCGCCTTCGCAAATTGATTCATAGTTGTTGTAAGCTCGACAATAGCTTGGCCATGATCATTCAATTCCTTGTGCAAATGGATGACCGTGGGGTCACCATGGGGCACATTCGCTCGGCTTTGCCATGCCGAAGAGGTGTCGGCCATTTCATCAAGTACATCACATGCCTCTTGGTAAGAAAGTTTCATAAAGTTCCCTCTGGCCAATTGGTTCACAATGCACTGGTTCGTGGTGTTTATGCCCCGATAAAAGGTTTGTTGTATCATCACCTCGGTCATGTCGTTATTAGGGAACTCCTTCACCATTGTTCTATATCGTTCCCATATCTCGTGCAAAGGTTCCGTTGGCATTTTTTTGAAAGCTAGAATCTCATCCCAAAGAGCCGCCATATGACTTGGAGAAAAGAACTTGGCAATAAATTTGTCCGCCAATTTATCCCATGTGTGGATAGAATGATTTGGAAGCCTTTCTAAGCAGTCCAACGCTTTACCCCGAAGAGAAAACAGGAAAAGCCTCAATCTCAACGCATCCTCTGACACATTTGTTTGTTTGCTGCCCCAGCATGTATCTACGAACCTCTTCAAGTGCTTGTATGCATTTTGATCGGAGGCGCCCATAAAATACCCTCTTTTTGTTCGAGCAAGGTCAACATAACATTTGTGATTTGAAAGTTCCCCGCCCGGATTCGGGGAGGAACAATGGCACTCGCGTACGCTTGATTTGGAAGAACTCTTGGGACTGCTCTTGGCAGTGGTGGAGGAGGGTCTGGAACAGGATTGTTATCATTTGCGTTGGCCTGATGGCCTCTACGTGGAACTTGAGGTGGTTGAACCTCTTCGGGCTCAAGATCATCTACCTCCTCCCCCGCATTCACATTGCCAAGAGGTTCGTTTGCATTGAGAGCCATAGTACCTGAATGATCGACACAAACAAAATTAGTAACAAGAAGGAAAGAGAAGCAAAACACAAAACGAGCTAAACAGATAGTCAACACCGTAAGCTCCCCGGCAACGGCGCCAAAAAGTTGATCGCTGCCGACTCAACACTACACTAAGGTAGAAAGAGCGGGTTGCAACAGCTTTTACCCGAATAGTGGTTCGGGATCGAATTTCCACAGGGAGCTAGTAATGGAGTTGTATTGTCTGTTTAGTCTAGAAATGCAGTTTTGCTTCTAATATTACTTCAAACATCCTTGGTTTTGATTTTTATATCTACTATTATAAGACTAATGATTGAAGCTAAATTATGCTACGGGAATATTGCTAAGTTGTGATTAACATAGAGAAAGGCACTAGGGTCGTGGCATTGCCTAGGTGGCTAATTAACGGTAGATGCTACTAAGGATAGATTGACATATTTGGGGCTCATGCTATAACCGTTGCACAATTTTACCCACTCTCACACCTCTCGGTAGAGAGAGTGATTTTGCCCAATTGATTCTCTCGAGACCAATTGGGTAGGCCAATTAGACCAAGCAACTAAGGTTCAAGTAGGGTGATTACTCTCTCGAGATTTAACCCGTTAATTGGGATTACCATTTCTCATGGGTCCATTCCAATTCCTTGTTGGGTCAATTTTGGGGTCATAGACTCTCTTTCTCAAGAAGAGTTAAACCCACAAAGCTAGAATCAATGTTTGCAACCACCAATCCTTAATTAAAACCTAAAATCAACCCAAATAACAAAAACCCGATATCATCCTAACCTTAGATGGCAATACCCATCAATTACCCACACTAGGGTTGAGCCACAACCCTAGCTAGTGAGTTTAGCTACTCATGCTAGATGCAAAAATTAAAGAAATAGATGAAGAAGTAAACATATTAATTAATTGCAAGGAAGAAAATACAATATTGAAGAGTAAGAATGCCAAAAATGGCTAAACTAGGCGTTCTCACGAGCTCAGCAACTTCAGAAAAACTAAAACTTAACCTAAAACAGAAAAAGGTTCTATTTATACTGGGCTGGAAAAATTGGACAAATATACCCCTGCAGGGTCAGCGCGGACCGCGCAAACATGACCGCGGCCGCACTGGCTCTTGAACTCTTGGCTTCGACTTTTCTGAAGTTGAGGACCGCGGACCGCGTAAAAAATGTAGCGCGGCCGCGGTGGAAATTTGCGCGGCCGCACAGAATTGAGTGCGGGCCGCATTGCTTGGAAAGGGTCAAAAATAGGCTCTCTGAATCTCTGCTCCACGGACCGCGTAAAAGTGTAGCGCGGCCGCGGAGCCTGACCGCGGACCGCGTTGGATTGACCGCGGCCGCGTAGCCTCCCCTTGAATTTTGCCATTCTCTGAACCTCCTAGAGCGTCCACGTTCATAGTTGCGCGGTCCGCACTAGGGCCTCTTTTCCTCAACTTCCTTGATCTTTGACACTTGAGCAGGTTTCACTCCTTTTTGAGCCAATATTTGACTTTTGTCGCTATGTCGATCAAACCTGCAATCAAGTACAACTTGTGAGCATTTTGGAACTATTTTCTATCAATTTACGACCAAAGCGTAGGCAAGTAGGGGTATAAAACACATTAAATCCTAACTTATCAGCCTGCCTTCTTTAATATCTCATTTAATTGCTGTTGATAACACAGGTCGTTTGTTAAATAATCAGAACTGTTCTCATCTTCAACACAAAGCTTTTTTCTTTAAGTTAGTATGAACGTTGGTTTTAAGAATAAAAATTCCAATTCTTTTAGTGTTTAATTAATTAGATTCCTTTAATTAGTAAGGTGTGCCATATTAGCCAAACATATAATTATGGCCCTCAAAAATTTAGTTCAAACATTCTTTGAAATTAGGATCGAGGTGTGCCATTAGTTGAATCTTCCATGGCCCTCGCAAACTTGAAAGTGCGTAGTTGCTTTAGGCGCGTTAATTAAATAACTATCATAGCTACGGGTACGGTTCCCGTGACGTAGTCGTGACTCATAATCCGGGGGTACATTTATGTGACCCGACCATAATTTAATCTTTACAATCAAACATGTTGCAGATTGTGGCTACGGTTTCCGTGACATGATTTGCAATATGCAAAAATAATTGTTAAAAGCGGTTATAGAGTTTAAAAATACACAATAGATTTAAAATATGTAATAAATCAGATAATGGGCCAATTATTAATAGTTTAAGCGACCGTGCTAGAACCACGGAATCCGGGGGTGCCTAACACCTTCCCTCGGGTTAACAGAATTCCTTATTCAGAATTTCTGGTTCGCAGACTTCAAAAGGAAAGTCGAAATTTTCTCGATTTGGGATTTAAAATAAACAGGTGACTTGGGACACCAATTAAAATATTCCAAGTGGCGACTTTGAATAAAAAATGAATAAATAATCCCATTTCAAATAATGTCACTTAAAGTGGAAAAACTCCCTTATATTACCTTCGGATGGTAAAAAGGAGGTGTGACAATATGGATATGCATTTATCCATGGCTTCTTGAATATGATCCTTAGTTATCCATTGGTTATTTATTTTTTAAGTGAATAATATGGATCATATCAATATTTGATTCGTTTTAAAAAAGTTCATTATCCATCCATTTTTTTTGGATGAATAATTATTTTTTTAATCCATTTTTGCCACCATTTCAGTCTAATCCTTGATAGTCCTTTCTGTTGCTGCTGTCTCAGCTTAGCTTCTACTCTTCGTGGGTTATTCTTCGTAATCTCAGTTATTAGGAACAATTATTTATAGTTAATTTTTAGGTAATTTAAACTGTAAAAAAATATTATCCGTGTATAAAAATTAAATCTTTGCACAAAATATATGTAATAGGATTACAATGTTAACATGACAAAACAAAGAAGAAATGTTGGCAGTTAGAATGCCAAGCCCAAAGTTCCAAGGTTTGGTTTGCGCCTTACTTGACAAAAACTCCTTGTTTACCACCAAAGGATGTGGTGCAGTGGATGGGACTGCTCCTTCCTTAACCAGAGGTCTCGAGTTCGAGCCCTGGGTATGGAAAAATCCTTGGTGTCGCGCCCCCTTTTTCCTCCGCGGAAATCGGGTTTGTGACATTTGGGGAGGACAACTCATTCCTTTTGGGAATTGGGTTTGATTTAAATAGTCGCCACCTAATGATTAGGGTGCATTAGGACACCAAGGAGGTTTGATTTAAATACCCAGAGATAGGGTAAGGGCTTGAAATTATTCTAAGGGGAAGGTATTAGGCACCCCTCAGAATCAACTAGTGTGGTTCCCGGCCAGACTATTATTGTGAATTTGGGTACAATTAGCATATCGATAAATAAGGCTCAACTAAGAGGGGATTTTTATCAAATAAAGGTTTGAAAGTAAACAAGGTTTGAAATAACAATTAGAAAAAATGCAGGAATTACTTTAAGAACCCTATGAACATGATTTCTATATGCAGAAATTATTCGAAGGTACCTATAGGCATGATTTCTATATGCATTTGAATATGCAGAATTCAAAATAACTATAGACATGGTATCTACCCTTTGCATGCATAGTTACCCGCCCTTTTCACTAGCCGTCCCCAAGAGTTTATTACAAGTTATTACAGCCCAGATTAAAGTAAAAAAATTACATCAGAAAAAAATACAAATACAAGTACAACCAAGGAGAGCCTGATTCAGACTTCAAGTCTGAAATATGAGGTAAACCAAGGAGAGCCTGATTCAGACTTCAAGTCTGAAATATGAGGTAAACCAACTCCATAAGATCATGATCCAAAGCCTTTCTCCCATTTGAGTGTGTCAAAGTTCCCTAAGAGCCTCAAAGGGACTCCGGGCAATGCTCACACCCAAATGTATTACCAGATTAACACAAGTGCAGTGTGGAAAGGCCAGCCCTCAAGTGTCCAAGTTCAGAGGGAACTCAAGGTCCCAGGGCAAGGCTCACAAGAGGGGGGCAGAACTTAAAGACTAAGAGAGAGAGTGCAAGTGCAGAAACAGAATTCTGAGAGGGAAAGGGGAAAAAGAGAGGGAAATAAGTACACATAAGGGTTCAAGGGAATGGGGAAATTGAAAGAGGCAAGGGCAGGCTGTGGGCATGCCCAGCAATGGAGAATGCTAGCATACCATAAGCTTGTCCAAACACACATTAATAGAGGCTAGGATCCCAAGGGATCAGGTTTGGTTCATGGGCAACAATTTACATATTGCCATGCTCCAAACTATAGCTTAAACATAAAAGGGGGTGGGGAATAGGGATTCGTAACAGAACAGGCAGGAAAAGAAATCAGTAATGCTGAACTATACAAAAGCAGTAAGTAGACAGGGATAAACACATTGTTGCGGTGCTGAAACTTAAATCAGAACATACCAGTTTCAAAGAAGCAATTAGAGAAAAGCAGTAAGTCTTGCAAATAGGCCACGATGCAGACAATAAGAGAAAATACTATTGCGTGTAATTGTGAGTTTTGAAAGACTATGAGTGCGTGCCCCGTGTTAATGAAAGAGTTATGCATTTATAGTGTGAAAATCAGGCAGAAATAAGGTAAGAAAACAATTAAGGAACTGAATATCAATTAAGAATCAATCACACAAGATTTTCTTTAATTAAGGAATTCAGATTCAAACGGTAAAAGTTATTTAAGGAAAGAAATCAAACAAGCATTTGTGCAAAATAGGCAATTAAGGGTAAATACATAGAAGTTTATTTTAGGGGGAGAGCTTTGAAATACACGGTTGCATAAATAAGGTAAGAGAAATCAATTAGTAGACAGTAAATCAAAGATCAGAGATTTTGTAATCACTTGTCCATGAATGAACCAAGTCACAAAAGTTAAGGAATGTCAAATAACTTAAATCGAGTCATAGGGAAATCAACAAACAAGGAAAGAAGTCAATCAAACCTATACAGAAGGAAGTCTGAAACTAATCAAAATTTGAAAGTCATTTTAGAGGGGAAGTTCAGCGCATATAAAGAGCATACAAACATGTTAAGAAAATGTCATTTCAATGCAAAATCAGTAGATAATAGATTATAGGAGCATGGTAGTCACATAGGTTAGAAATGTAGAAGAGAAGTAGCATCTAGTAGCATACAAAAGATCCAGTGTAAAAGACCTTAGAAAAGTTTTAGTGGAAAATCAGAATTGCTTAAAGAGACAGAGGTTGAGACAAAGAATTTTGAGACTCAGTTGAGAAACAAGTTCAGAACCTCGAAATAGTTAGGGTTTCTGAAATCAAATAGCTTTAAAGATGAAGAGCAAACATATCACATAGCCAATGTTCTCAAACCCGGATGAACCCCCTAATTTTTAGGGTTTTACCGTCAATCGAGTGCCGAGATGAGAGGGCGAGTAATCAAGAAAGCAAAAGATACTAGTCGAAACAAGTTCAAAGGTCTCAGAAAGGAACTGGGACCTTCGACATGCTTTTCAGTAACAGAAAATCATGAGAAACAAAGCGAAAAATAATATGCGAAACAACAGTAGAAAAACTGGTAGAAGATAAAAATAAATAAGAACATGGTAGGGAAATCTTAACAAGAGCACAGTAGGAGCAACATAATAGAAGAACATGGTAGAAGAGATTTAACAAGAACACAGTAGGAGAAACATAGTGGAGAACACACAAGAGAAGAAGAAAATCAGAGAAACACACAAGAAAATCAGAGAAACATAACTCAAAACCCTAGATCGGAAAATAAATGTTTTGAAAGCATAACTTTTTTTTTAAAAAAAATCAAAAAATCGTTTAAAAACTTAGGGAAAGCATAAATCTGAAACAGATCTAAAGAGATCAGAAAAACCTCAAAGCTAGGGTTTTCAGAGGAACCCAAACGGTGAGAAAGGCTTGGATCTAAGCAGGAGGAGTTGAGGCCAGGCTCGAACAGACACGGCTTGCCGGAGCAAGGCCGGAGATGGCCGTGGAACTTGAATCGGCAGAGGTCTGGACCCAACTCTTCGTGGTCAAGTCATGAAAATTCAGTAACCAAACGTGAGGGGCCATAGGTGGCTTGGTGGGTGGTAAAACCACCATGGATTCAGGTCAGAAGGTGGCCGGAGAAGATGAAGGGAACTCATCGGAGAGGAGGGGAAGGGGGGAAGGTTCTAGAGAGAACCAGAGGTTAGAGAGATAGAGAAGAGTGAGGCAAATGAGGGGTTTGGGGGGGTCGTTTGGCTTAAAATGGTAAGAACGGATGAGGGCCGTTGATCTAAGGATTTAATATGGTTTTGGGTCGGGTAGGGGTAATTGGGGCCTGGGTCGGGTTTTAATTGAAATTGGTCTGGAAATTGGGGTCCAATTTGGGGTCAGATTTTAGGCTAAAATTGAAACGAATTGGGCTATTATTTAAATAGCCAATTTTCACTTTTAAAATTATAAAAAATAGTAAATTGATTTCTGGAAATAAATTGAAAGCACCAAAATGATCTATAATACATAATTATCCATTTAAAAATATGAAATCTCATTTTACGAATATGAGACGAATTTAAACCTAAAAACGGCTAATATTGCAATTATGCAATTCTATCCTTAAAAATACCAAATAAATTTGTAAAAAATGCGTAAAAATACCTTATCCATATTTTAATATAAATATAAAATTCCAATAAATGAATTACCAAAATAATAATTTTAAAAACAATCATTGGGTTTTTATGGATGAAAAAGGGAAATAAATCAGTTTAAAAACCTTAGAAATTATGGGAAAAATAGTAAGATGCTTGGACATACTTATGTATGCATATATATATGCTATTTTTAAATATATTTTGCATATAAAAATATACAAGGAAAAATTGGGTATCAACAGCTGCCCCTCTTTACCCGGGAAGGATGAAAGAGTTGTCGGGTAAAGATATGATGACCAATTTTGACCGAACGAAATGTTTTGAAGAAATTTGGCCGCGCTCTGGTTTCTGAGTTGCCTACATATCCCCGGTCTCACAGGAATCAGGCCATATGTAGTTCGGGATCCGCCGGCGGAATATGCCGACGGAGACCTTTCAAGAACGGACGCAATATTCAGGTTGGGATAAATGGTTAAGGTTAAATAGGGCTGCGGGAACTGGAGCGGGATTGCTCCTGCCGAGATGGCCGTTGCTTGCCGATTTACCTGCAAATAAGCAATACAAGCATATACTGTGCGTAAATTTAAATGTGATGCAAGTTCCCGTCGGACCATGAATGCTGTCTTTGGACGGTTAGGATGACGTCCTTAGACCATGATGTCCTGGGCCATGAAGCGTATAATAAAGGATTCGCAGGCCATGAAATGATGCTCTCGGGCTATGAGAATGATGCCTCCGAACCATGATGCCTTTGAATAATGATATGCAAGAGATTAAAGGGTATCTTCAGGCCATGGCATGGCGGGCTATGTAAATGATGCCTCCGAATGATGACGCCCTCAGATAATTTGGCGATCTTTCAGCCCATGAAATGCAACAGGTGGCGATCTTTCAGCCATGCAAAAAATAAAGTGGCGATCTTTCAGCCGTGCAAGTGTAAATGAAGTGGCGATCTTTCAGCCATGCAAGTGTAAATGAAGTGGCAATCTTTCAGCCATGCAAGTGTAAATGAAGTTGCGATCTTTCGGCCATGCAAATGTAAATGAAGTGACGATCTTTCAGCGATGCAAGTGCAGAGGGAGACAGTGTTTAGTCTCGGAAGGCAGAATGGTAGCCTTATGCAATGCAAGAAATGCAGATGGAGACAGTGTTTAGTCTCGGAAGGCAGAATGGTAGCCTTATGCAATGCAAAAATGCAGATAGAGACAGTGTTTAGTCTCGGAAGGCAGAATGGTAGCCTTATGCAATGCAAAAATACAGATGGAGATAGTGCTTAGTCTCGAAAGGCAGAATGATAGCCTTATGCAATGCAAAAAATAGAATAAAATGGCAAATAGGGTTTCATAGCTGATAGCAGGTTGCGATATTGTAACTGCTAGGGACATTGTGATACAGGGAATATCGCCGGCGTGCGTGGATAGCAGGTGCTAGTAAATGTAACAATTCTGAGAGTCGTATTCCTGAACAATGTTTGTCTTGCGAATGTATAGTATGTCAGGTGCTTTCACAATCCAAGTGTCTGCATTCAAAGAAAAATTGTGAGTTTAGTAGAGGGGAGGTTAGTTCGTATCCCTGCTGGCCTTGTTTGACCCGTTCGGCTTTGATCTGGTGATATGGTATGTATCATTGGGGCAGCGTTGTTGAACAAAGCGACTTCGATAATAAATGGCATGAATTTGTAAAAAACCAATATGACATAAGTATATATTTAAGAAACAACTTTTAGATGAACCGACGACTGTGACGTGGCTCAAGACATTGCGACCTCTCTTGCTACAGAATTTTGAGGGTCCTCCTCAAAATTCTGCCCAGTTTAACGGGTTGATGCTTCTGACGGCTGCTTGCGATGATCGACTGAAATTACTTCGGAATTTTGAGGGTCCTCTTCAAAATTCTGCCCCAGTTTCCAATTGCGGGGGGAAATGAAATTTTTATTAAATTGTGACCGAACCCATAGGGCTGCCTACGTATCCCCTCTTAAACGAGAATCAGGTCAGACGTAGTTCAAATATAACATATATGGAAAACATAAAGATCACACGTAGTAACGCTTGACTGCATCTGAATTAATTGGCTTTGGCCAGATCTCTCCGTCCATTTCTGCAAGTATAAAGGCTCCTCCTGTCAGAACCCGGTGAACCATGTATGGACCTTGCCAGTTGGGAGAGAATTTCCCCTTGGCCTCATCTTGATGCGGGAAGATTTTCTTTAATACTAGCTGCCCTGGTGTGAACTATCTCAGCTTGACTCTTTTGTTGAAGGCTCTGGACATCCTGTTCTAATAAAGTTGACCGTGGCAAACTGCATTCATTCTTTTTCCATCTATGAGAGCTAACTGCTCGTAACGACTCTTCACCCATTCTGCATCGTCGAGCTCAGCTTCCTGTATGAATCTTAAGGAAGGAATTTCTACTTCGGCTGGAATGACGGCTTCTGTACCATAAACCAGCATATAGGGGGTTGCCCCAATTGACGTGCGGAATGTGGTGCGATATCCCAATAAAGCAAATGATAGCTTCCCATGCCACTGCTTATGCTTCTCTACCATTTTCCTCAGTATCTTCTTAATGTTCTTGTTGGCGGCTTCTACAGCTCCGTTCATTTGAGGCCTGTAGGCTGTAGAATTCTTGTGTTTGATCTTGAAGGTTTCACACATAGCTTTCATCAAGTCACTATTGAGGTTGGAGCCATTGTCAGTGATGATTGATTTTGGAATCCCGAATCGACAAACGATGCGGTCGCGGACAAAGTCTACCACGACTTTCTTAGTTATTGCTCTGTAAGATGCTGCTTCGACCTATTTTGTGAAAATGTCAATTGCCACTAGGATGAATCTATGCCCGTTGGAGGTGGCAGGCTCGATTGGTCCGATGACATCCATTCCCCAGGCGGCGAAAGGCCATGGTGAGCTTGTTGCATTAAGCTCATTGGGAGGCACCTTTATCATGTCTGCATGTGTCTGACAGCGGTGGCATCTCCGGACATACTAGATGCAGTATGTCTCCATAGTCATCCAAAAGTAACCAGCCCGGAGTATCTTCTTGGCTAAAACAAAGCCGTTCATATGCGGACCACAGGTCCCAGCATGGATTTCTTCTAGCAGCTTGGATGCTTCCTTTGCGTCGACACACCTGAGTAGTCCCAAATCAGGAGTCCTCCTATACAGGATTCCTCCACCGTGAAAGAAATTGTTGGATAACCTCCGAAGTGTGCGCTTCTGAATATGATTTGCAAGTTCTGGGTACTCTCCCTTTGCCAAATATTCCTTGATATCATGAAACCAAGGTTTTCCATCTGCTTCTTCTTCAACATGGGTACAATAAGCTGGCTGATCATGGATCTTTACTGGAATGGGATCAATGAAGTTTTTGTCTGGATGTTGTATCATGGATGATAGGGTGGCCAGTGCATCGGTGAATTCATTCTAGATTCTGGGAATATGTCGGAATTCCGTCTTTGTGAACCCCTTCTTCAGTTCTTGCACGTGATGCAGATACGGGAGTATCTTAGAGTTCTTGGTCACCCATTGCTCTCGGACCTGATGTATGAGTAAGTCTGAATCCCCAATTACTAACAATTCCTGAACGTTCATGTTAATGGCCATTTTGAGCCCTAGGATGCAGGCTTCATACTCGGCCATATTGTTGGTGTAGGGGAACCTAAGCTTAGTTCACACTAGATAGTGCTGACCGGTTTCTGATACTAGGACCGCTCCTATGCCAACTCCTTTGGAATTTGCTGCTCCATCGAAAAATATTCTCCACCCGTCATAGGCTTCTACAATGTCCTCTCCTATGAATGATACCTCTTCATCAGGAAAATACGTCTTAGGGGATCGTATTCTCCACCCACGGGATTTTCGGCAAGATGATCTGCTAGTGCTTGTCCCTTGATTGCTTTCTGAGTCACGTAGACAATGTCAAATTCACTCAACAGGATTTGCCACTTGGCTAGCTTGCCAGTGGGCATGGGCTTCTGAAAGATGTACTTTAGCGGATCCATCCTTGATATAAGATATGTAGTATAGGCACAGAAGTAATGCCTCAGCTTCTGGGCTACCCAAGTCAGAGCACAGCAGGTGCGTTCTAACAGAGAATACCGGGCCTCGTACGGAGTGAACTTCTTGCTGAGATAGTAAATGGCTTGCTCTTTCCTCCCTGTTTCATCATGTTGCCCCAGGACGCAATCGAAGACACCATCTAGCACTGCGATGTAGAGTAGTAGAGGTCTACCTGGCTCAGGCGGGACTAAAACCGATGGTGTCGACAGGTATTCCTTAATTCTGTCAAAAGCTTTCTGGCATTCATCAGTCCACTTGGTGGCGGCGTCCTTCTTCAACATCTTAAAGATTGGCTCACAGATAATTGTAGACTGTGCTATGAACCGGCTGATATAGTTGAGTCTTCCTAAGAAACTCATCACTTCTTTTTTGTTCTTTGGTGGTGGCAATTCCTGAATGGCCTTGACCTTTGATGGATCCAGTTCTATTCCCCGACGGCTCACAATAAACCCAAGTAATTTTCCAGCGGGAACCCCAAATGCACACTTTGCGGGATTCAGCTTTAGGTTGTATCTCCGTAATCTGTTGAAGAACTTTCTTAAATCTTCCATGTGATTAGTGGCCTTCTTGGACTTGATGATAACGTCATCTACGTACACCTCGATCTCCTTGTGTATCATATCATGAAAAATGGTGGTCATGGCCCTCATGTAGGTGGCCCCTGCATTCTTTAACCCAAACGTCATCATCTTGTAGCAGTACATTCCCCACGGCGTAATGAAAGCCGTTTTCTCAGCATTTTCCCCGTCCATCCAGATCTGATGATACCCAGCGAAACAACCCACAAATGACTGTGGCTCATGCTTGGCGCAGTTGTCGATCAGGATGTGTATGTTTGGCAAGGGGAAATCGTCTTTCGGACTAGCCCGGTTGAGATCCCGGTAGTCGACACAGACTCTAACCTTCCCGTCCTTCTTTGGCACTGGCACAATGTTAGCTAACCATGTTGGGTATTCCACTACCCTGAGGACTTTGGATTTAACCTGCTTGGTGACTACTTCTTTGATTTTCAGACTCATATCTGGCTTGAACTTTCTGAGCTTCTGTTTTACTGGCGGACATGTCGGATCAGTTGGCAGTTTGTGTGCCACAACAGATGTACTCAGATCTGTCGTGTCATCGTATGACCAGGCAAAGATGTCCTCATATTCTCTTAGAAACTCGGTGTATTCCTTCTTTTCTGATGACGATAAGTGAACACTGATTCGTGTTTCTTTGACATTCTCTTCATCTCCCAAGTTAACAATCTCAGTCTCGTCTAGGTTGGACTTTGGTCTGTTTTCAAAATTCTCAACTTCCTTGACAATCTCTTCCGGTATGTCATCTTCCTCTGAATCTATATCCGTTTGTCGCGTTGTCTCATTGCATGTCACAGTCATTGGTTCATCAAGACAAGTAATAGTAATGCTGTATAAGTAAAGTAATGAGAGAAAATAATAAGAGTATTGATTTATAAGAAACAAAAAATCGAAATGCTTTGTTAAATTCCATAACTGTTTTGAACATTGAAGATCTTATTGCGAAATTTAAAATGCGAAAGGAAAGTCAACTAGTAAAAATAGAAGATAATACATGATACTTGTTCAGCCTTGCTATCCCGAGGCTCGCCGGGCTCTGGTGGTTCTGATGGTCCAGTTGTTCAGGCATGCTCCTCTGCTCACAGCCTGTATGGAAGGGCCTTCCTCCCCCTCCTCCTCGAGAATGACACAACAATCCATATCATCGTCTCCTAGGAACAAATTCCTCATTGCTGCCAGTGCTTCCTCTTCTTCTGACCCATAGATAACTTCAGCCGGTTGGAAAGTTTGTTCCAAGTGTGGTATTGGCTGCTCCAATGGATAGTAAGGACCGCGCCATGGTGGCGACCAGTTGTTGAACTCTTCCCAGGTATACTCATATCCTAGACCAAAGGTGGTGCCATGTTTCTTAAGTTTGACAGGCTTAGCGATTCCTTGGAGGTTTTTGCCAAGTCCCTTGCCAGGTTTGTATCCGCTCCAGTTCAATATGCTTTCAATTTTGTTATCCCACCATTTGTCTTTATCAATGGCGTTAACCCGCTCGATGTGGTGATAAGTCTCCCCGCCTATCTTTCTTCTGCCTCCGATTGCTGGGATGGTTTAGCGACTGTATATGGGATTACTACCGTTACCGTGGATGATTACCTCCCGGTGATTCCACTCAAACTTCGCCGCCTAATGTAGTGTTGACGCTACGGCCCCAGCAGCATGAATCCAGGGTCGTCCTAACAGCAGATTGTAAGATGCCGGCACGTCTATCACTTGAAAGTCAACATCAAACCAAGTAGGCCCCATTTGTAAACATAGGCTAATTTCCCCAATGGTGGACCTTTGGGAACCGTCGAATGCTTTGACGTTGATGGCCCCGTCCTTGATCTCGTGCAGTCCCTTGACCAACGTCCTGAGTGTTACCAACGGACAAATATTGAGGTTGGATCCCCCATCAATCAGGACTCTGGTGACAAAATAATCTTCGCATTGCACGGTGATGTGCAACGCCTTGTTGTGACTCAACCCTTCTGGTGGCAGCTCATCTTCATGGAAAGTGATCTTGTGACTTTCCAATATCTGGCCTACCATGTTAGCTATCTACCCGCCGGTGATGTTGCTCGGTACATACGCCTCACTCAGTACCCTCAATAGGGTATTTTTATGCGCATCGGAGTTCTGTAGTAAAGCAAGGATGGAAATTTGCGCCGGTGTTTTGTTCAGCTGATCAATGACCGAGTATTCCTTGGCCTGTATCTTTCTCTAGAGATCGTCGGGCCCGGTCTCGGTGATGGTTGGCCGACTAGAGGCCTGCTTGCTTGACTCAGCCAAATATTCCGGGGTATAAACCCTACCGGTTCTCGTCATACCCTGTGCCGCAATAGCTTCCCCGAACATAACTTTGCCTTTCCTTCTTGCCTCGGCTGTGTAGTCCCATGGTATAGCCTTTGTATGGAACGGTGTTATGGCTGACATTACCACTGGAATTGGTGTGGCTATCTTTACCCCGAACGGAGCCTGTACCTTGGGCGGTAAAACTGCAACTTCGAATGGTGTAGGTGCCTTTGCTGGAGACACGAATTCAACCTCAATTGGTGCTGGCGCCTTTGCAGATGGTGGTGCTTCAAATTCAAGTGGCATGGACATATTTACCTCGGCGTCCCTGGAAGGCTGAATCTGGACTATGATCGGGGAAATAGGGGACTATTGGTTCTCTTTGGGTCGTCACCTTCTGTGATTAAACCGATCGATCACTTGGGGTCCCAATCATACTCTATTTCAATCATGTGAACGCCTCCACCCTTGTGATCTGGCAGAGGGTTATTGCGGACATTCGGATCAAGCTCATTTGCCACAATGATCTTGTTATGAATTAACGTCTGGATCTTATCTTTCAGAGAGCGGCATTCGTCAATAGTGTGTCCTTTCATGCCAGAATGGTATGCACAGGATTTATTTGGATTAACCCACTGAGAAGGGTTCTCAGGGGTTACAGCAGGGATAGGGGTTACATAACCAGCAGCTTTGAGTCTTTCATACAACTGGTCAATAGGTTCAGCAATAGCGGGTACTGTTTTGGGGGTCTTCGATCAAAGTTAGGTCGAGTTCTTGGGAAGTTTTGGCGTGCGGGAGGGGATTTATAGTGGGCTGGTTGAGTATTATAGGCTTGGTAAACATTTGCGGGTTGGGAATATTTGGGTGAAGTAGGCTGATATGTGGGTGGTGGAGGTGATTGATAAGTGGGTGAGGGTGCTTGGTAATTCGGAGTGGGCTGATATGTGAGTGGAGGTGTTGGGTAGGTTTGGTATTTGATAGGAGATTTGGTTCATTGTGCAACCATCACAGCTCCTACGTCTCTCTTTTTGGACACACCACCGGACTGCAAGGCCTTGTTTGTAGCTTGCAAGGCCTCGAAATTAGTAACCATTCCACTTTTGATGCCCTCTTCTATCCTTTCCCCTAGCTTGATAATGTCAGAAAATTTGTGGCCCTCGATCATCATCATCCTCTCATAATATTGTGGGTCTTGGGCCCGAACGAAGAATTTGTTCATCTGTTCTTCTTCTAAGGCAGGTCTAACCTTGGCTGCTTCGGACCTCCAACGAGTGGCATACTCGCGGAAGGTTTCCGTGGGCTTTTTCTTTAGGTTTTGAATTTAGAACACATCCGGAGCATTCTCCATGTTGAACCTGAACCTGTCCATAAAGTCGGACGCCATGCTTACCCAGTTCGGCCACTTCTTTGGATCTTGGCTAATGTACCAAGATAAGGCATCTCCCTTCAGGATCCTCATGAAAAGCTTCATGCAGATTTTCTCATCTTTTCCCACTCCGGCCAGCTTGTCACAGTATGTTCTTAAGTGGACCCTCGGATCCCCTGTACCATCAAACATCTCGAACTTGGGAGGTTTGTACCCCTCGGGTAGTTCGACGTCGTGCTGTATGCAAAGATCTTCGTAGTTCAACCCTTCAATTCCCTTACTCCCTTCAACGCCCTGAATCCTGCTAGTCAACTTTTTAAGCTCTTCGGCCAAGTTCTTGATAAGCAAATCTTTATCATCAGACTCGGATGTGTTTGAGATGGGTGGGGTGGAGTGCGGCACAGTGTCCACGTAGATGGGGGTGTTGTGGTGGGTGTGGCAGTGATCATTTGTGGAGTTTTGTGGTTCTGGGATGAGCAGCGGGGTATTGTTGGGAGTATGGCAGGTGTTGTAGTGGTGGTGAGGAGCGGTGTGGTTCTGTTGCTTTGGGAGACTCTGTGGAGGTGCGGGGTTTTGAGCACTTGGGAAATTGATGTCTGGAGTAGTGAGGGAAAATGATAGATTCGCCAAATTCCGGACTTGATCAAGTTCTTCCTGAAATTTCAGCAGCTTTTGCTCCAGTTGGGAGGCATTCTCCTTGGGAACCAAAGTACCATGACCGTGAGTGGCCTCTACCCGTTCAGTCGAGTTTTCCTTCCTGGTGTTGTTCAAATCTTCCATCTTTCCTTTGTTCTTGTTTTCGACGGGACTGAGAGGAGGAGTGGGTGGAGGGCCCTTGGATCTTGTGGAATATGATGATGTTGCCAGAGTGCTCGAACTAACCTATGGGGAGGGGAATAATCAAAACAAAAATAAAACAAAAGGGTAACCAAGTTAGTGAGGTTCGTGAAAAATCGATGCAATATTTAAAAACATAATGCGGGGACCTCTTTGTGCCCGAGGTAGGCCTAGCGACAAGTTGATTTGGAAAACTTGGAATGCCAAATGCCTCATTTTATTGATAGAAAATAAAACGAATCCCAAATCGACGCTAAATACCAGGAAAAATAAAGTCACTAATGACCATTGGCCTTATTACAATTTAAATAGCAAAAAGATAAAGTCCTATCTACTTGGTCCCTGAAGGACCCTCCCCAGACTCGGCATCCCTGGCTTCGTCAAATAACTTCTCCAGCTCTCGGGTGGATGTTGGTAACCATGCCGAATCTGGGGATTTCGTGCCTCATTATCTGCAAGAAAATAAGGTTAGGCCCTTTCCCCCACCGGACTCGACTATTTAACATCAATAATTGGCATAAAAGCATTTAGTTCTCCAAATAAATGCATAGAACGTGATAATGTCCGTTTGGGTTTCAGGGGAACCCGGTGGACCTTTGGATAAGGCTATCTTAAAGAGTCATTATGTGGACAGCATAACTGGCTCGGCTAGGTTTGACCATGATGCATGCACAATTTAAATAGAGTGAGGTTTCTATGGGGTTTTAGACGGGTACCCTTGAGCGGACAACTCAAGGGGGAAAGGCACGGAACCGTCGACTACACCGTTGATCGACTGGTTTTACCGCAAATATGCCTTTTTCGGATTTAGAGGGTGATAATATAGGAAGAGCAAAACAACTCATTATAAGCGTTGCTATGGTATTTGTTTGGGACGAGTGGAATATGATGTCGAGCATGATTATGCAACAATTAAAGGCATGTTGTCACGTATTTGCACGTTAAAGAAAGCAGTAAATACAACAGTTTTCATGATTTAAGGCAGTAGTAAAGGAAAGCAGTAAAGAAAAGAAAAAAGAAGACAAGTCAGTTTTGCAATCGAAAAGAAAATTGAATGCTTAAAAGAAATAAAAAAATAATTGTGCGTGAAGAAGCATAAATTCACAATAAAGGTCTGAAATGGTAAAAGCCTTAAAAAATCCCCAGCTGAGTCGCCATGCTGTCGCGCCCCCTTTTTCCTCCGCGAAAATCGGGTTTGTGACATTTGGGGAGGACAACTCATTCCTTTTGGGAATTGGGTTTGATTTAAAAGAGTCGCCACCTAATGATTAGGGTGTATTAGGACACCAAGGAGGTTTGATTTGAATAACCAGAGATAGGGTAAGGGCTTGAAATTATTCTAAGGGGAAGGTGTTAGGCACCCCTCAGAATCCACTAGTGTGGTTCTCGGCCAGACTATTATTGTAACAATTAGCATATAGACAAATAAGGCTTAAATAAGAGGGGATTTTTATCACATAAAGGTTTGAAAGTAAACAAGGTTTGAAATAACAATTAGAAAAATAGTTTAAAATACTGGAAAGAAAGAATAAAGGGAGGGGGTCCTAGGTTTATTAATAATATGGATCACCCCACACAATGCCCGGTAATCACTCCTCAATGAGGGGCTACACGTGACATTATCGCGTGGTCATCATGTCCATATCTACCCTTCCCACCCCGTTAAGGTATTAAGTGCGGAATGGTCTCGCTTACCTATTGCATGCTACTACCCGTCCCAATCCTATAAGTCCCGGGGGATTTAGGACTACTAATCCTAAGGGAGGTAGGCATGTTAGGCTTATTTGTGGTATTAAAGGCAAAAATTCTAATGCGACATACAAAACATGTATAGCAAGTTGGGGAAAAGTACATAACATGCAAAGGCTCAGATATATCCCCTTTAACAAAGAAACACATTTTTAGCATGACTTACACATACTAGTTAAGGTCTGACTAAGCATTAAACATGCGAGAACTTAAAGGTTGAGGCAGGCTGATTTACCTCATATTTCAGATAAGAAGCCCGAATCAGGCCTGCCTGTTGGTTGTAGCTATTAACAGAAATGGATTTAATTTTACCCTAAGGCTTGCCTAAGTGTTGGAAAAGGATCCTATAGGCATGGTATCTACTGAATTACGAACGCAATAACAATAAACTGAATACGTACTGGTTAAAAAGATAGTCAGATTATTAAATAAAGGCAAATTTTTACGAAGGTTGTAAGTTCTGCAAATGATGATACATCGTTATTACTGGTTTTAGCTCTATGCGCGAATGAAGCGATTCAGATTCAATTAATAGTTCCTATAGACATACTTTCTATGCGTAGTTGGTTTTAAGCCTTTTGTGGATATGGTATAAAAATGTAGAAGACTCGTTTTAAACCTATGAACATGATGAAAAGATGAACATATGAATATACAGGATTTGAAAGGTCTTATAGGCATATTTTCTATATGCATATGCAGAATTCAGATTTCCAGATACTTATAGACATAATTTCTAGATGATAATGAATACATAGGATCTAGAAGAGCTATAGGCATGATTTCTATATGCGTGAATTGCTTGAAACCCTATGAACATGATTTCTAAATGCAAGAATTACTTTAAGAACCCTATGAACATGATTTCTATATGCAGAAATTATTCAAAGGTACCTATAGGCATGATTTTTATATGCATTTGAATATGCAGAATTCAAAATAACTATAGACATGCTATCTACCCTTTGCATGCATAGTTACCTGCCCTTTTCACTAGCCGTCCCCAAGAGTTTATTATAAGTTATTATAGCCCAGATTAAAGTAAAAAAAAATACATCAGAAAAAAAATACAAATACAAGTACAACCAAGAAGAGCCTGATTCAGACTTCAAGTCTGAAATATGAGGTAAAACAACTCCATAATATCATGATCCAAAGCCTTTCTCCCATTTGAGTGTGTCAAAGTTCCCTAAGAGCCTCAAAGGGACTCCGGACAATGCTCACACCCAAATGTATTACCAGATTAACACAAGTGCAGTGTGGAAAGGTCAGCCCTCAAGTGTCCAAGTTCAGAGGAAACTCAAGGTCCCAAGGCAAGGCTCACAAGAGGGGGGCAGAACTTAAAGACTAAGAGAGAGTGCAAGTGCAGAAACAGAATTCTGAGAGGGAAAGGGGAAAAGGAGAGGGAAATACGTACACATAAGAGTTTAGGGGAGTGGGGAAATTGAATGAGGCAAGGGCAGGCTGTGGGCATGCCCAGCAATGGAGAATGCTAGCATACCATAAACTTGTCCAAACATACATTAATAGAGGCTAGGATCCCAAGGGATCAGGTTTGGTTTGTGGGCAACAATTTACATATTGCCATGCTCCAAACCATAGCTTAAACACACAAGGGGGTGGGGAATAGGGATTTGTAACAGAACAGGCAGGAAAAGAAATCAGTAATGCTGAACTATACAAAAGCAGTAAGTAGACAGGGATAAACACATTGTTATGGTGCTGAAACTTAAATCAGAACATACCAGTTACAAAGAAGCAAGTAGAGAAAAGCAGTAAGTCTTGTAAACAGGCCACGATGCAGACAATAAGAGAAAATACTATTGCGTGTAAGTGTGAGTTTTGAAAGACTATGAGTGTGCCCCGTGTTAATGAAAGAGTCATGCATTTATAATGTGAAAATCAGGCAGAAATAAGGTAAGAAAACAATTAAGGAACTGAATATCAATTAAGAATCGATCACACAAGATTTTCTTTAATTAAGGAATTCAGATTCAAACGGTAAAAGTTATTTAAGGAAAGAAATCAAAAAAGCATTTTGTGCAAAGTAGGCAAGTAGGGGTAAATACATAGAAGTTTATTTTAGGGGCAGAGCTTTGAAATACACGGTTGCATAAATAAGGTAAGAGAAATCAATTAGTAGCCAGTAAATCAAAGATCAGAGATTTTGTAATCACTGGTCCATGAATGAACCAAGTCAGAAAAGTTAAGGAAAGTCAAATAACTTAATTCGAGTCATAGGGAAATCAGCAAACAAGGAAAGAAATCAATTAAACCTATACAGAAAGAAGTCTGAAACTAATCAAAATTTGAAAGCCATTTTAGAGGGAAAGTTCAGCGCATATAAAGAGCATACAAACATATTAAGAAGATGTCGTGTCAATGCAAAATCAGTACACAATAGATTATAGGAGCATGGTAGTCAAATAGGTTAGCAATGTAGAAGAGAAGTAGCATCTAGTAGCATACAAAAGATCCAGTGTAAAAGACCTTAGAAAAGTTTTAGTGGAAAATCAGAATTGCTTAAAGAGACAGAGGTTGAGACAAAGAATTTCGAGACTCAGTTGAGAAACAAGTTCAGAACCTCGAAATAGTTAGGGTTCCTGAAATCAAACAGCTTTAAAGATGAAGAGCAAACATATCACATAGCCAATGTTCTCAAACCCGGATGAACCCCCTAATTTTTAGGGTTTTACCATCAATCGAGTGCCGAGATGAGAGGGCGAGTAATCAAGAAAGCAAAAGATATTAGTCGAAACAAGTTCAAAGGTCTCAAAAAGGAACTGGGACCTTCGACATGATTTTCAGTAACAGAAAATCATGAGAAACAAAGAAAAAAATAATATGCGAAACAACAGTAAAAGAACTGGTAGAAGAGAAAAAAAATAAGAACATGGTAGGGAAATCTTAACAAGAGCACAGTAGGAGCAACATAATAGAAGAACATGGTAGAAGAGATTTAACAAGAACACAGTACGAGAAACATAGTAGAGAACATGGTAGAAGAGATTTAACAAGAACACGGTAGGAGAAACATAGTAGAGAAAACACAAGATAAGAAGAAAATCAGAGAAACACACAAGAAAATCAGAGAAACATAACTCAAAACCCTAGATAGGAAAATAAAGGTTTTGAAAGCATAACTTTCTTTTGAAAAAAAAAATCAGAAAATCGTTTAGAAACTTAGGGAAAGCATAAATCTGGAACAGATCTAAAGAGATCAGAAAAACCTCAAAGCTAGGGTTTTCAGAGGAACCCAAACGGTGAAAAAGGCTTGGATCTAAGCAGGAGGAGTTGAGGCCAGGCTCGAACAAACACGGCTTGCCGGAGCAAGGCCGGAAATGGCCGTGGAACTTGAATCGACAGAGGTCTAGACCCAACTCTTCGTGGTCAAGTCATGAAAATTCAGTAACCAAACGTGAGGGGCCATAGGTGGCTTGGTGGGTGGTGAAACCACCATGGATTCAGGTCAGAAGGTGGCCGGAGAAGATGAAGAGAACTCATCGGAGAGGAGGGGAAGGGGGGAAGGTTCTAGAGGGAACCAGAGGTTAGAGAGATAGAGACGAGTGAGGCAAATGAGGGGTTTGGGGGGAGGTCGTTTGGCTTAAAATGGTAAGAACGGATGAGGGCCGTTGATCTTTTAGATCAACGACCAGGATTTAATATGGTTTTGGGTCGGGTAGGGGTAATTGGGGCCTGGGTCGGGTTTTAATTGAAATTGGGCCGAAAATTGGGGTCGAATTTAGGGTCAGATTTTTGGCTAAAATTAAAACGAATTGGGCTATTATTTAAATAGCCAATTTCTCTTTTAAAATTATAAAAAATGGTAAATTGATTTCTGGAAATAAATTGAAAGCACCAAAATGATCTATAATACATAATTATCCATTTAAAAATATGAAATCTGCTTTTAGGAATATGAGATGAATTTAAACCTAAAAATGGCTAATATTGTAATTATGCAATTCTATCCTTAAAAATACCAAATACATTTGTAAAAAAAATGTGTAAAAAAATACCTTAGCCATATTTTAATATAAATATAAAATTCCAATAAATGAATTACCAAAATAACAATATTGGAAATAATCATTGGGTTTTTATAGATGGAAAAGGGAAATAAATCAGTTTAAAAGCCCTAAAAATTATGGAAAAAATAGTAAGATGCTTGGACATACTTATATATGCATATATATGCTATTTTATAAAGATATTTTGCATATAAAAATATACAGGGAGCGCTTTCCCCCGAAAGGGGCCCTACGCGGCGCGAATCCGGATATAGTCGGGCTCCAATGCGGGTAAGGACACCGGGTGGGAAACAAAAAAAAACTCCTTATTTAAGTTTTATATTGGAATCAATTCTGGCTCAAATTTGGACCCAAAATATTTTTTGTCTATCTAAAGAGAAACATGGCAATTGTTTTTTGTTTATGTACGTTCTACGTAGGCGCTGTACAAATATTTACTCTATCACAATATCATGTAGGGAACTATGTTAATCAGCATATTTAACCTTTGTTTATTTATAAAGTGTAATGCTAAACTAAAGTTAGTGAGTTAGTTAAGAAAGTTAGTTTGAGTTTGTTATAAGTAGTGGTCGTTTGTACAGTTAGCCTTAAGCTTCTTTTTTAGAAACAAAGATAGCCTTTCTCTGATTTCCTCTCTTCTAGATTCTTCTTCTCCCTAGCCCAGATCTCTCACCCATGGCAGCTAACATGGTATCAGCGCCACCAGTTGAGATCTAAACGAACTGCGAGCAAAATCAAGTCTTCTTTGTTACTTCAATTCTGCAATTGCGAGCTGAATTGAACAAGAGTAACGTTTGGTTGAAGCTAGGGTTTTCTAATTGCTTACTTCAAAGCTAATTTTTCAGTCAACAATGGCGATTGAAGATGAGCAAATTGGTGCAACGACTACTACTGACAATTTCACGGCTGGAACTGCAACTTTTCCTACAATTGATCACAATCACCCCTTGTACCTGCAACCAACAGACACACCAGGTAGCTCTCTGATCTCTCTTCAACTAACTGGATCAGACAATTACGCCTTGTGGAGTCGTACAATGAGAATAGGTTTGCTAGGTAAAAGTAAATTAGGTTTTGTCGATGGGAGATTTCCAAAATCTAAATTTGAACCTGAGCTTCATGATCTGTGGGAGAAAGTCAATGCTATAGTTCTCTCATGGATAATGAATGTTGTTAGACCAGGATTGTTGAGTAGTGTGTTGTATGCATCTAGTGCTCATAGAGTTTGGGAAGATTTGAAGAAGAGGTTTGATAAAGCAAATGGCTCGAGAATACTCTATTTGCATAGAGAAGTTCATACCCTGACCCAAGGAACTATGACTGTGACTGACTATTTTTCAATACTTAGAGAGCTATGGGATGAGTTTGATGCTCTCATGCCCTGTCCTGGTTGTCCTTTCCTAAATCTAAACAGTATCCTCAACATTTTGAATATCAAAGACTTTTTCAATTCCTCACTGGGTTGAATGAATCCTATTCCCAGTCTAGGAGCCAAATTATGATGATGTCTCCCCTACCAAGTATAAAAAAGGCCTACTCTTTGTTAGTAGATCAGGAAAGTCAAAGGAACCTCACAAGCACAACACAAGTTGCTTAGGTCACTGAAGCCTTGGAGAATGCTTCCCTGTATAGAAGTAGGAATGTGAACAATGCTGGAAACTATAGACTTAAAAGGAATCAAGTTCAGTGTAAATATTTTCATTACAAGGGTCATACAAAGGACAATTGTTACAAATTGGGTATCCAACTGATTTCAAAGCCAAAAGAAAAGGAGTTAGTACAGTACAACATGCCAATTGTGTAGGTAATGCAGAAGCTTTAGGTGCAGAGAGATGTAATATGGCTGCTAGTATGACTCTTACTGCTACTGGATCATCTAGTTCAGGTGCTACACAGCAAATGAATCAACCTGCTCCTTTTCAGCAGATGTCACATCCAGCTCCTATTTTCACTCCTGAGCAATACTAGCAAATTGTTCAGCTGCTCTCTAGAGGAAGTTTAGAAGGATCAGACTTATCCAACAAAGTTGCTGCAGTAGGTATTCTAAATCATGTGAATGCTTTTGTCTCAGTGTGTCAATAGTAAATGGATAGTTGACACTGGGGCTTCAAATCACATGACTTCAAGTTTCTAGATGTTGCATTCTCATAGACCTCTTCCAAGTACAGAAGCAAACAAAGTACATTTGCCTACTGGAAATGTTGTGTCAATGTCTCACACAGGCTGCACATCTATATTAAGTAATCAAGTGATTTCTAATGTTCTGTACATTCCTGACTTTAAGTTCAATTTATTGTCAGTCTCAAAGCTCACTAAGGAACTAAAGTGTATGGTTGGATTCTTTCCTGATTTTTGTATTTTTCAGGACCTCTTCAGTGGTCAGGTGAAGGGGATTGGTAGAGAAGAACATGGTCTGTACATTCTACATGGAGGTATTCCAAAATAAGATCTATATCAGGCAATAAATAAGTATACTAACACAATAAACTCTATGTCTGTCTCTTCCTGTACTTCTGTTTCTAGTATTTTGTGGCATAGAAGGTTAGGAAATGCCCCTTTAGATATAATAAAGAAAGTAGAAGAGCTCAGCAAACTCACAACAGTTGAGCCTCATCACTACACTGTGTGTCTAGTAGCAAAGCAAACTAAGCTGCCCTTTCAGCTAAGCAGTACAACTAAAAAAAATAGCATTTGAGCTAATTCACTGTGATATATGGGGTCCCTACAAAGTACCCACGCATGATGGTAAGAGATATTTTGTTACCTTAGTTGATGATTACACAAGGTATATTTGGATTTCTGTTACAATCTAAGTCAGAAGCTATTGTAGTTTTAAGAAGCTTTCTTAGTCAAATAAAAAATGTGTTCTCTGCTACTGTAATGTTTCTAAGAACTGATAATGGAAGTGAGTTTTTTAGCACTGAATTTAAGACTCTACTGTCTAATCTTGGTATTTTTCATCAAAGTACATGTGTCTATACACCCCAACAGAATGGGGTAGCAGAAAGAAAACATAGAACCATCTTGGAAGTAGCTAGATCCCTCAGATTTCAAGCTGTTATGCCTTTGGTATTTTGGGGAGAATATGTTACTATTGTAGTATATTTACTCAATGGGCTTCCTTCTAAAGTTGTTGGATACAAATCATCATTTGAGATGTTACATTTTCACCCTCTTTCATTGTCTCATCTCAAAGTCTTTGGCTGCTTGTGCTATGCAACTTGTCCCCAAGTACAGGATAAGTTCTCACCCATAGCAGTACTTGTTGTATTTCTAGGATACTCTTCCACTCAGAAGCGTTATTTTTTGTATACTTTGCACTCAAAAATATTCATTGTCAACAGGAATGTTGTGTTTTAGGAGAATATCTTTCCTTTTAAGCATGCCACAACTACTGGAAGTCCTATATTTCCTATCCTAGACTTGCTCTCTCCTGCTCTGAGCAATACTCCTTCTTCTTCTTCTTCTTCTTCTTCTTCTTCTTCTTCTTCTTCTTCAACAAAACTGTCTACTGACTCCAGTTCAGATCAGATGCCTACATATCTCTCTCAGAGAGTCCCTCATTCCACAACAATCTCAGAAGAAGATTCTTCTATGATTCATTCTATTGTTGATCACTTGCCAAATGTCCCTCAAACTGCACATGTACCTCCTCCACAAGTTGCTGAGCCTCCTACTGAACAAAGAAGGTCTTCTAGACCAATCAAGCCACCTCTTTGGCTGCAAAACTATGTCACTACTTCCAAAGGCTCTAACTGTGCTTACCCTATATCCTCCTATGTGGATTACTCTTCTATTGATCCATCATACAAATAGGTCCAGCTTATTCAGCTCTCTCAGAACCAACTTCCTTCAAAGAAGCTGCATCCGATCCTCAGTGGATAGCAGCAATGAAGTTGGAGATTGCAGCACTTAAAGACAACCACACTTGGAGTGTTGTTGACTTGCCACCAGGGAAGACTCCCATTGGAAGCAGGTGGTTTACAGAATCAAATACAAAGCCTCTGGTGAAGTGGAAAGGTTAAAAGATAGGCTAGTGGCCAAAGGCTACAGCCAAAAGGAAGGATTGGACTATGGAGAAACTTTCTCTCTTGTGGCCAAAATAGTAACTGTTAGATCTGTTATTGATTTACAGTGGGTGATCTTTCAAATGGATGTCCACAATGCCTTTCTAAATAGAGATCTCACTGAGGAAGTCTACATGGAATTGCCTGAGGGGTTTGCCAGACATGGTAGTCTAAGAAGAAGGTCCGCAAACTACATAAGTCTCTCTATGGACTTAAGTAGGCACCTAGGCAGTGGAATATGAAGTTGACAGAAGCTCTACTCAACATGGGCTTTCAATAAAGTCATTATGATTATTCCTTGTTCACAAAGAAAGATGGAGATGATATAGTTGTTGTCACACCTCCCTTTTTACCCCGAGGGGGAATAAAGGAATTTTTTCAGTTTAAGTTATAATCGACACAGGATTATTTATATTAAATTCAGATTCGCCACTTGGGATAATTTATGGTGTCCCAAGCCACCGGTTTAAAATCCCGAATCGAGGAAGTTTGACTCTGTTTTACTGTCCGCGAAACACAGAAATCCGGGTAAGGAATTCTGTTTACCCGGGAGAAGGTGTTAGTTATTCCCGAGTTTCGTGGTTTTAGCACGGTCGCTTTAATCATACTTGGCTTAATTAAATTATCTAATTACTTATTTTAGAACTTACGTGCATTCACCTTTTTTAATTAAGAAATTATCTTAAAACAGGTCACGCGTACGTGTACCCATTTATTTGGCGCGTCAAAAATCATGTCACGCGTACGTGTCCACAATTAATAATGCTTTATTATTATTAAGAAAGTTTAGTCCAAGTTGCGCGAATGCATACTCTGATTTTGGAATCGTAATGTCACGCGAGTGTACATAATCACGATAATTTTGATTAGTTAAAAGCGAACCTAAAACATTATAAAGTGTTCATGAATTGTTTATCTTCCTAAATTAGTGACAGTTGTCCGTGAAGGCCATGAATTATGAGAAGTTGTGGAAGAAATAAATTATCTTATAAAAAGGCGGGCCAGCTTACTTAAGTATTCTAAAGTTATCGGGCCTGATTGTTGCATTCTACTTTTAGAGCAATTAACCCATTTATCAATGAATATTAAGGTAAAGGCAACTAGTTTCCGGGAAGATGGATTCTCAGCAGGGCAATGTCAGCGGTGATTAAGCTTTTTCGAACAAATAGAACAACTACAGAAAATTGCAACAAAGGTAATTTTTCATTGCTGATTCGGTGAAGAAGAGAGATTAAGGGGTCGTTGAGGGCTTTGTTTCAGCGAAGAAGAAGAAGCTCCTCCTTTGGAAAATGGCTGAATTTTTCTTCCTTCGGGATCTTTTTTTTTTAGCTAGGTCTAGGTCTAGACCTTTGATTTTGGAATTAGGTATTATTTTATAAGGGGTAGGAATTAGGCTAGGTCAAATGGGGAATGGGTATGGGTTCAATGTTTTGGGCTATCCGAAATTGGGCCTTTTCCATTAAGACCAAACAAAATTAGCCCCAAATTTCATACTCTTTCTTCTAAAACAAGACCAAAAATACTACACCATTTACTAATTAATCCTACTTAAGTAAAATAACTATAAAAATAAAATTAACCGTTAAAACAAACTTATTTTTGGTATTTTTCAAATATGATACTAAAAGATAAAAATAGAAAAAATCATTGTAAAATTAAAATAAAATTCCTGAAAATAAAGTGGAACTATTTTTGTATTTTTGAATTTTATGTAAGTTAATAAATTAAAAGTAACTAGATAAAATAATAATTAGCTAAATAAAAAAAATATTTTTGAAATTTTCATTTTTGTGATAAAGTAAAAGAGAGCGATACTAAACCTAAACTAAATATTTACGCTAAAATGTGTAAAATCTTGGGGAGAGTCAAAAATTACATGTCTACAGTTGTCATATTGGCCTACGTTGATGATCTCCTCATTAGTGGGAACAATCAGAAATTATTATGCAATACTAGATCAGATCTTACGAAGAAATTCAAAATGAAGGAGATCTAGGTTAGCTCAAATTCTTCTTAGGAATTGAGTTTGCAAGGTCCAAAAGAGGGATTCTTATGTGCCAAAGAAAACATGCATTAGAGTTAATTTCCGAGTCTGGTTTAAGTGGTGCAAAGCCAGCTGGAACACCACTAGAACTGAATCAGAAGCTAACCTCAGTAGAGTATGACAATCACTTCAAGAGTGACAGTGTCCAAACAGATGAAAATCTTGACAATCCTGGTGTTTATCAAAGACTCGTTGGAAAGCTGCTAAATCTTACTATGACAAGACCTGATATTGCTTTTGTGGTTCAAGTTCTCGGTCAGTATACGCATTGTCCTAAGAGGTCTCACATAGAAGCAGCACAGAGAGTTGTAAGGTACATAAAAGAAGCTTCTGGCTTGGGCCTTTTCTTGCTTGCAGACTCTTCAGATCAACTAAGTGCCTTTTGTGATTCAGACTGAGGGGCATGTATACAAACTAGAAGGTCAGTTACAGGGTACTTGGTAAAGTTTGGAAGTGCATTGATATCCTAGAAATCTAAGAAGCAGAGCACTGTGTCTAGGATTTCAGCTGAAGCTGAGTTTAGAAGCATGGATTCATGTGCAGCAGAATTTAACTGGCTGGCAGGACTATTCAGTGAACTTGGTGTGAAGATTGAGCTTACTATAACTTTGGTGTGTGACAGTAAAGCTGCAATACAAATTGTAGCAAATCCAATCTTCCATGAAAAGACAAAACACATTTATATAGTGTTAGTTTGTATGGATCCACCAAATCGTAGAGTACCTAGTCCTCTACAAGATTCTGCTGAGCACACTTAGTAAAGCAGTAAGTAAATGAGGCGGAGGATTTTTACGTGGAAAAATCCCGCACAAGGGGATGAAAAAAACCACGACCTACACTGTAGGCTATTAACTTCACTAACTTGTAATCTTACCTATTACAAGCCACTCTACAATACTTCCGATTGCAAAGGATTTACTCAACTAACTTGTGGTACCTTTACCACAAGCCACTTTGTGACTATCCTAGTTACAAAGGCTTTTTCTAACTTGTGGTGCTGTCACCGCAAGCCACTTTGTAACTCTACGATTACAAAGACTTTTTCTTTTAGGAACTGGTCCGTAGTGGCGTTCAACCTTGTTCTTCAAGCTTGAGAGGATGATTTTTCTATTTTTGCAAGAGGCTTGAATGATAAAATAGAAGCCTTCCAATCATGTTTTGTATAAAGCTCATTGTGGGTACATCTTGATCACATCACTTGAAGTGATGTGAGTACTTTGTTTGGTTAGAGAATGAGTGGGCGGACAGTGCAGTGCAGTGCGGCAGAAACAGTGTCGTCAATCACTTCATTTCTAGTTGTGTCCAATTGACTTTGTACTTCTACGAGGAAACCACAAGAGCATCAGGTCCTTGTGTTGGTTCCTAGCTCCTGAAGTTGTAGCAGTTCACCTTTAGCTGGAATCCATTAAAGCTTGCAGCAATTCAAGTAGGTCAGGTTCCCTATTTGGTTCTCAACAGTAAGTTTGTTAGATCATCAAAACGTAAGGCAAGAGTATTTAAGATCTATCAATTTCCCCCTTTTTGATGATGACAAACTTAGTACTGACTTCCCCTTGAGACTATGTAATTTAAGAACCAGCTCCCCAATTTGTTCCCCCTGAATCCTATATATATCCTATATTTTATTCTTCCCCCTTTTGGCATCATAAAAAAAAATAACAGCACAAAGAAGTCGAGCCAAGCTAACTCATGCCACATATGTGCACACAAACATGATAGAGAACAGAACACATACAGAAAGTACAGGACATAATAAAAGAGGATTCATACCAAAAAATTTTAAATATGCCTCTGCCTTTTGAAAAAGGAGGAGGCAACATTGGACTTGTTAACAGGAGCAGCAGTAGTACATCCCAACCATCAAAAAGAAAACAAAAAAAAAACATCCACCAACCATCAACAAGGAAATAAGAAAAGAAGCATATCCAGAAGACTGGTCACTGAAGGGGTTTTTTAGGGGGCATTGGGAGAAAAAAGGCTTGGTAGCTGCGGCAAGTGTCTGGTGAACAAGATCTATTCGAGCGTTTCCCAACTTTTGCTCGTTGAGCAGTTCAGCCTTCAGGTTCTCGACTTGCGCCCTGAGATCAGCATTTTCTTGGGTCAAACGGATCACCTCATCATTTGACATGGGAACCGCTCGGGCTTGCTGACCTTCCAGCATAGCATTCCTAGCCTTTAATCGACGCATCTCCTCAGCCGCGCTGCTCTGGGAATTGATGAGCTGAGACACCGTTGAAGTACTCCCTACACCCCCATACTTCTCAATACACTCGCACTCTTCCAAGGTTGTCTGTGAGAATGTCTTCTTACGGGTCCCCACCTTACCTGCTCCCAGTGGAACCTTAAAGAATTTGAACACCTGAGTGAGAAAGAATCCATAGGGAAGCCCGTGATTACCATCCTTGAAATTGGCCACCTTCTGCATGTGTTCAATCATTATCGCAGGCAGACTCACAGGGTTGAAACCATCCAGTTGCTCCATTAGGTATAGATCCGATTTGGAAGTTACAGACCTCCTTTCTACTCGAGGCAACAATACTTTGTTAACCAGCTCAAACAGTAGCTGGTAAACACGAAGTAGTGCTTTCTTGTGGATCTGGTCCCCTTTCTAATTAGAATTATCTTTCACCACTGCATTTCAGAAGTTTTACTGGCAAACATCTCGTACACTCGACACTCCAACCGTAGGAACTTGCAAAATTTCTCCAAGCAATTGCACGTCAAAGACAATGTCCACCCCATTGACCAAAGCACAAACATGATCAGTATCGACTGGAAAAAGACTAGCGAAGAAACTCTGTACCTCCTCCTCATATACTTTAGGGGCATCAATGTAGAACAGGTGCATCCATTGTTGAAACTCCACCATTTCCAGAATTTGGCGCATTCCAGCCATCTCCGAGATTGTTGGGTTAAACATACGACCCATCAGAACTTTCCGATGCCTTAGGCGCTGAGAGCCAAGGCAGAGCTCACTTCTTGCTTTCTTTCCAGAACTAGGTTCTTTAACTGTTTCAGACTTGCGTTTCCTATGCTTTTCTCCACTGACTTTGCCTTTCCCCTTGGACTTGATAGGAGTATCCTCATCACTCACTACCTCCTTCATCTTGGACTTAGAAGTAGACCCTTTCTCCAGGTAAATAGACTCAGCCCTTTTCGAGGACCGCCGTACAAGGGAACCAAGTTCCTCAGGAGTTCCTTCTTCCACCTCAACTATAGGAATAGCTTTATCACTTACACGTATACCATCCTTCACCAACTTTCTTCTTTTCTTCTTACTACTTTTCTTGCTCTTTTGGAGTGCAGAATCAGAAGCCACTTTGACATGAAGCCTGGTAGTGGGTCGCTTGATTTCAGACTCAGTGATGGAAACAACCCTTCGCTTACTTATGAATGCATCAAGGACCACATTGTCCAGTTCTTCTTCATCACTAGATCGCATTTCTGGTGCTTCAATTTCTAGGGGCACAGCATCGAATGCAGGAACCGCACTGTCCTGGGGCTGAGAATCCTGACTTGGATCCTCCGAAGAAGGATCAGGATCCTCATGTGAGGCCCCAGTAGTGTATGTTACTGCAGCCCCTTCAAATGCCAAAATGATCCCTTCTTCCCCCATGCTTCACGACTCATGTTTATGGGAAATAACTTCATGCAACACCCCATCAACGGATACCAAAAACATAGTCTTTTCTTCTTCAACCGGTGTTTCCACAACCATGGAGTCGACGACAATGATAGCGGAGCCTTTTGTGCACTCAGTATTTTGACCTTGTTCTCCGCTTAGGGTTTGACTCGTGTGGGCAACAGATGACGGAGAAAACGGAACAGTAGTTTCAAGGGTTTCTGAGTTGGAAAGAGGTTGGGAAACTAGGGAAGGTGTGACTGTATCAGTAGGAGTGATAGAGTGTTGGGAAACTAGGGAAGGTGTGACTGTATCAGTAGGAGTGATAGAGTGTAACAAGGACTCAGTGATGGCGAGAAGTTCCATAGACGGGTCAGAGGTGGTTACAGCTGAGGCAGAGAGATCGGAATTTTTCTCAGCCATTGGAACAGGTGGTGTGATGATCCTTTCTTGTTGGGTGAATTTAGAATAGGGCTTATGGTTAAGAAGGGAAGAAGAGAGGGGTTTTTAAACGGAGAGGATAATTATGAAGAGAGAAGAATAGGCACCGGTTCTGAAACGGCGATTGGGCGTGGAGAATTGTGATGTTTCAGAGGGAGATGGAACGTTTTGAATTGAAGGGATGTGATAGCCGGATCTGAAAAGTTGATGATATCGCAGTTGTATTTTGTACCTTTTAAGACGTGTATCAAAGGATGCACAGAACTACTAACCTTTAGTACAAGAACCTGGTTCTTGAAAAACATTTTCTTCAAGCCCCATTTTTTTTTAAAAGAATTAATCCTCTTTTATCAGTCATGTACTGCATCTACTGCTTCTATGCTTATCATGCGTGTCTACCTGCAACGGTATTGAAGTGAGTTAGACAGGGCCAGAAAACACTTTGAACTAATTATTTCTTAAGAATGCTAGCCAGCTAAGAGGAAACAGGTTCTTAATTTGGCTTCAACAGTCCCAGCTTTACTCTGTTTCTTTCAAACTGTTCCCTACTTAGTGCCTTGGTGAAAATGTCTGCAATTTGATCTTTTGTGCTGCAGAACTTCATGCATGTCAACCCTTTCTCCACATTATCTCTAAGAAAATGATGCATCACATCAATATGTTTGGTCCTTTTATGTTGAACTGGATTCTTTGCCATGTTGAGTGCACTGGTGTTGTCACATAGGAGAGGCACACTCTCAGTGAGAACTCCAAAATCCTCCAGCTGCTGCTTGATCCACAGAAGTTGAGCACAGCAGGATGCTGCAGCTACGTATTCAGCCTCAGCTGTTGAAAGAGCCAGTGAATTTTATTTCCTTGTCCCCCAAGAGATAAGACATGATCCTAAGAAGTGAGCCATCCCAAAAGTGCTTTTTCTGTCCACAAGATAACCTGCATAGTCTGCATCAGCATACCCAATTAGATTAAAACTGTCACCTGATAGATAATACAGCACCAGGTCCAGCGTTCCTTTGAGATATCTCATTATTCTTTTAGCATCCTTCAAGTGAGATTCCTTGGGATTTGATTGAAACCTTGCACACATCCCCAAGCTGAAAACAATATCAGGTCAACTGGCAGTGAGATAGAGGACAGACCCAATGATGCCTCTATACATTGTTTGATTCATAGGAGTTCTAGCTTCATCCATGTCCAGTCGAGTGGCAATTGCAATGGGAGTGTCTATCACCTTCGATGCTTCCATGTCAAACCTCTTCAAAAGTTCCCTGATGTATTTTTGCTGACAAGTGGAAGTACCTTTTGGGGACTGTTTTACTTGAAGACCCAAGAAGAAGTTTAATTCTCCCATCATGCTCATTTCAAATTCACTTCCCATAAGTTTTGCAAACTCTTCACACAGCGAGTCAACTGTTGCCCCAAAATCATTAACATGAACCTGAACAATGAGCAGGTTCCTTCCTCATTTCTTTAAGAAAAGAGTATTGTCAATTTTCCCTCTCTTAAAACCATTTTCTAAGAGAAATTTTGACAATCTTTCAGACCAAGCTCGAGGAGCCTGCTTTAGCCCATACAGAGCTTTGTCCAGTTTGAACACATATTCAGGGTGCTCATGACATTCAAACCCTGTGGGTTGCTTCACATAGACTTCTTCCTTAAGGATTCCATTCAAAAATGCACTTTTGACATCCATTTGGAACAAGGTGAATTCCATATGAGATGCAAAAGCGATTAGAATTCTGATAGCTGCCATCCAAGCCACTGGAGCAAACATTTCATCATAGTCAATCCCTTCCTCGTGATTGTAGCCTTGGACAACTAGCCTTGCCTTGTTCCTTGTGGTGATTCCATGTTCATCTAGCTTGTTTCTGAACACCCACCTGGTTCCTATAATGGTTCTATCTAGGGGTCTGGGTACCAGGTGCCACACGCTGTTTCTCTCAAACTGATGCAGCTCTTCTTGCATGGCTGTAATCCAGTCTGCATCTTTCAAAGCTTCCTTGATGTTTTTGGGTTCTATCTGGGAGAGAAACGCTGAGAAGACAAGTGAATTTTTGGCTCTTGACCTGGTTTGTACTCCAGAGTTTAGAGGAGTGATGATGTTGTCTATAGGGTGAGAGCTTTGGTGTCTCCAGTTAGACGCATGAGGTTCACTCTGAGAGGAGGGAAGTATGTTTGGCTAATTTTCCTCTATCCTTATTTCAGGTGCTAGTGGAGTTCCCTGAACTGCATCAACCACCCTTTCTTCAGCTTCTGTGGTTGTGATTGAGGTGCTTGGTTCTGTTGATGATAAGGCAGCATTGTCTTCATTTGGCTCCTTTACTTGACTCATCATATCTGTCTTTCCGTTTGTCATGTTAATGACTTCATCAGGAACAAGTAAGGGTTCTCCATCTTGATCTTTCTCAGCACTCTTCTCACATGATGGATAAGATTCATCAAAGATAACATGGACACTCTCCTCAACACATTGAGTCCTCTTGTTATATATCTTGTAAGCCTTGCTTTGAGAAGAGTACCCAAGAAATATTCCTTCGTCACTCTTGGCATCGAATTTACCAAGCTGATCCTTTCCATTGTTGAGAACATAGCAGTTGCATCCAAATGTTCTTAGATTAGTCAGCTTGGGTTTTCTTCCATTCAACAATTCATAAGGGGTCTTATTCAGAAGTGATATGATCATGCACCTTGTCACACCTCCTTTTTTACACACCTACCCCGAAGGATAATGTAGAAGGGAGTTTTTCCATTTAAAGTGACATCATTCGAAATGGGATTATTTATTTATTTTTAGAGTCGCCACTCGGGAAAGGATGGGCTTTTGGTGTCCCGAGTCACCGATTTAATTTAAATCCCAAATCGAGGAAAAATTTCGACTTCCCAATTGGAGTCTGCGAACCAGAGATTCTGTGTAAGGAATTCTGTTGACCCGAGGGAAGGTGTTAGGCACCCCCGGATCCCGTGGTTCTAGCACGGTCGCTTAAATTATTACAAATGGCTAAAAATCTGATTTTTATACAAGTTCAAACCTATAGTGCAATTTTATAAATTATTTACCGCTTTTATTTACTTTTTACAAAAGTGAACGCCGTTTAAGAGCGTGTTTTTGGATCACGTCACATGAAATGCACCCGGATCCTCAGCACCTCTTATTCAACGTTTTGGGATTTGGATTTGGGTCGCATGAAATGCACACCCGAGTTTGGGAAGGTAATATTATTAAAATTCGCGCCTAAAATGACTAGCGTATTATTATCTTTGCGGGAAGCCATGAATGTTCGCTAAAGGGCACGTCCCGAATTCTAAGCATTTTAATATAAGTATTTAAAGAGGGCCGCGTGATTTATGAATTTTATTTGGCGCGGCGCACCTCGTTTCTATTTTAANTGAGTCTTGAATTGTGACACAGGCAGACCATGGACCAGGTCCTTCTGAATTAGTTTGTTTAGAAGAGAAAAGCTTGCATGGCCCAATCTTCTGTGCCAAAGTTCAGCATCATCGTCAACAACCTTCAGACAACTCAGATCACCACTCTGTAAAGATTCGAAATCAACAACATAGATGTTCTTGTATCTTTTGGCCACCAGTACTATTTCACCGGTCACAAGGTCAGTGACTGTACATATTTTGGACAAGAATTCCACCTTGTTTCCTTTATCACAAATTTGAGAAACACTCAGGAGACTGTACTTAAGCCCATTGACATAGTACACATTCTCAATAGAGTGAGTGAGTGACTTCCCAACTTTTCCAACTCCAAGAATGTACCCCTTTTTGCCATTACCAAAGGATACACTCCCTCTTTGCAGGGCTTTTAGTGAAAGAAAGTCTGTGGTGTTCCCCAGTCATGTGTTTTGAACATCCACTATCCATGAACCATTGTTGACTGCTTCCTTTCACTGTTCCCTGCACAAGAGATTTAGGAGTTAGTTTTAGGAACCCAAACAAGTTTGGGTCCCTTGTAGTAAGCAAGAGGATGAATAAGAGCTCTCTTGGTTCATGCAGGTAATGTGCATTTTTTGTGAGTGGAACCTGGTTCCTCTTTTGTGGTCACGGTTTCAGCAGCCACTTTGTCTTTCTGAACTGATTGATTCTTGGCCTGGACACCTTCCTTGAAGCGCCCAGTGTTCCCACATTGGGTACGAGGCCAGTTATCAGATACAGTGACGCTCTTACTGTGAGGGTTGTGAGAAGTTTTCTCCCTTTGGAACCCTGCTCCCTGCATTTTTTTACTATCATTTGTAAGTAAGGTAGTGGTAGCTTCGGAGGACCAGGTCCACTTTAGAGACCTTTCAAGATCATTCATTACTTTTTCTAGATTTGCTTGGAGGAGCTCGTGTTTCTCAATTCAGCACTCATCCTACGTCTCAAAGCTTTCACCTCATCTTCAAGACTAAGGTATTCCTCACTTGCTATCTCCTTTCCTCCTACAGAACTTTCAGGTTCAGACTTAGTAGATGGTTTTACTATTGCTTCCCTTTGGTCTGCAATTTCTGCCAACAAATCATTCTTTTCTTTTCTAAGGGTTTCAGTGGTTTTCTTATGATCAGTAACTGCATCCACTAAGTCTTCTCTAGTGTGTTCAGATTCTTCTAGTTCTAAGATCAAGGAATCCCTATCCTCCGCAAGACTACAAAATGCAGTAATTAAAACATCAGCTAAACACATGAGTTTTTTTTGGAGAATAGGATTTCAGATTTTTCTGAATATCCCTGAAGCTTACCTCTTCGTTTCCATTGTCTTCATCATTATCTGATTGAGCCATCAAAGCAAGCGTTGAGTCATATCCAATCTCCTCGCCTTCAACTGCCATCGTGGAACTATCATCAGTATTAGATTTATCTTGTTTTACTTGTGTAGTTCCCTCATAAGCTATTTGCAGAGCCTCCCATATTTCCTTTGCAGTGTCGCATGTAGAGATGTTGTCATACTCTTTAGGTCCCAAACCATATACCAGAATTTTCTTGGCACAAAAATTCTTTTCCACCGCTTTCTTGTCTGCTTCAGTGTATTCTTTGCTAGTTTTTTTTTATTGAAAATAGAAATTCATTTAGTACCTTGATTGGAACAAACGGACCATCGCAGATGACATCCCAAAGCTCACAATCCTCGGCCATGATGAAATCATGCATTCTAGCTTTCTACCACCAATGGTATTTTTTATCAAACTTGGGTGGGTGGTATATGGATTGACCTTCTTCAAAATTTAGTGGAGCCTCCATGAGGATCCTTCCTAGGTGTTAGCCTGATAGGAGGAACCCGCTCTGATACCAATTGTTAGTTTATATGGGTCCACCAAATCGTAGAGTACCTGTTCTTCTACAAGGTTCTACTGAGAGTACTTAATAAAACAGTATGTAAATGAGGCAGAGAATTTTTACGTGGAAAAATCCCACACAAGGGGATCAAAAAACCACGACCTACACCTGTAGGCTTTTAACTTCACTAACTCATAATCTACCTATTACAAGCCACTTTACAATACTTCCTATTGCAAAGGATTTACTCAACTAACTTGTGGTACCTTTACCACAAGCCACTTTGTGACTATCCTAGTTACAAAGGCTTTTTCTAACTTGTGATGCTATCACTACAAGCCACTTTGTAACTCTACGATTACAAAGACTTTTCCTTATGACTAAATCTAGTCACAACATAAACTCAAGGAGTTTACGGATTTACAAGAGGATTCCTAATCAAAATGCTTCTAGGTAAGCAGTTTAGGAGATACAGTGAGTACAATAACAAGGTTACAACTCAACTAGGACAACAACAATCTATCTTTTTAGGAACTGGTCCGTAGTAGTGTTCAACCTTGTTCTTCAAGCTTGTGAGGATTGATTTTTCTGTTTTTTGCAAGAGACTTGAATGAGAAACAGAAGCCTTCCAGTCATGTTTTGTATAAAGCTCCTTATGGATACATCTTGATCACATCACTTGATGTGAGTACTTTGTTTGGTTAGAGAATAACTGGGCGGACAGTGCAGTGCAGTGGGGCAGAAACAGTGCCGTCAGTCACTTCATTTCCAGTTGTGTCCCAATGACTTTGTACTGCTATGAGGAAACCACAAGAGCATCAGGTCCTTGTTTTGGTTCCCAGCTCCTGAAGCTGTAGCAGTTCACCTTTAGCTGGAATTCATTAAAGCTTACAGCGATTCAAGTAGGTCAGGTTCCCTATCTGATTCTCAACAGTAAGTTTGTTAGATCATCAAAACATAAGGCAAGAGTATTTAAGATCTATCATTATTGTTTGGCGAGATCAGTTGGATCACCAGCTCTCACTTGGGACCAGTTCTCGTAGCTATTTCTCGAGAAGTTTCTTCCCGTCACTCAGAGAGAGGAGTACCGCAGACGGTTCGAGCGTCTCCAGCAGGGTTCTATGACTGTCACCCAATATGAGACGAGGTTTATTGATTTGGCTCGTCATGCTCTTCTGATACTCCCCACCAAGAGAGAGAGGGTGAGGAGGTTTATTAAGGGACTCGCTCAGCCTATTAGACTGCAGATGGCTAAGGAGATAGGTAGCGAGATTTCTTTCTAGGATGTAGCCAGGCGGGTTGAGATGGTTTTAGCTCAGGGGAGCGGTTAGGGGTCTGATAAGAGGCCTCGTCATTCTGGCAGATTCAGTGGTGCCTCGTGTGGATCCAGGGATTCTTTTGGTAGAGGCCATCCTCCTAGACTATTTCAGTCAGCACTTCTAGTTTCTCACGGTGCTCCAGGTGGTCGTGGTTCTCATATGCAGTATTCTGATCAGTTTCCCTACAGTGCACCACCAGCTCCTATCAGTGCACCTCCGCTCCAGAGTTCTTAGGGTGGTTATCCAGGCTGTCAGGGTCAGTTTCAGGGTCAGCAGTCTCAGCAGCAGAAGTCTTGCTATACTTGTAGCGATACGAGGCACATTGCTAGGTTTTGCCCTCGAGCCTCGAGCAGTTCTCAGCACCAGGGTTCTCGTTCTATGGTTCCAGCACCGGGTGTTCCACCACCTGCTCAGCCAGCTAGAGGTAGGGGAAGAGGTGTTAGAGGTGGAGGTCAGACCGCGAGGGTGAAAGCCAGGCAGCTAGAGGTGGAGGCCAGGCAGCAGGAGGCCGTCCTAGGGATGCAGTTCAGAGTGGTGGGGCCCGGACCCGATATTATGCTATGCCAGGAAGACCAGCCTCCGATGCAGTTATCACAGGTACGGTTTCAGTGTGTAGTAGAGATGCCTCAATTCTGTTTGATCAAGGGTCCACGTATTCTTATGTATCATCTTATTTTGCCCCTTATCTGGTTGTGCCTCGTGATTCTTTGAGTGCTCTTGTATATGTGTCTACACCGGTGGTTGATTCTACTGTGGTAGATCGTATTTATCGTGCTTGTGTGGTTGTTATTGGGGGTGTTGAGACCCATGTAGATCTCTTACTTCTCGATATGGTGGATTTCGATGTCATTCTGGGGATGGATTGGTTATCCCTTTATCATGCTATATTGGATTGTCATTCCAAGACCGTGACCTTAGCACTACCGGGGTTGCCTCGTTTGGAGTGGAGAGGGACTCCTGGTCATTCTACCAGCAGGGTTATCTCATATATGAAGGCTCGACGTATGGTTGATAAGGGGTGTTTGGCCTATTTGGCGTATGTTCGTGATTCCAGTGCTGAGGTACCCTCTATGGATTCTGTGCCCGTTGTTCATGAGTTTCCTAAGGTATTTCCTTCAGACCTACCGGGGATGCTACCCGACAAGGACATTAACTTTTGTATTGATTTGGCTCCGGGCACTCAGCCTATTTCTATTCCACCATATCGTACGGCCCCGCCAGAGTTGAAAGAATTAAAAGAGCAGTTGCAGGACTTGCTGGATAAAGGCTTTATTAGACCGAGTGTCTCGCCTTGGGGTGCGCAGGTATTGTTTGTTAAGAAGAAGGATGGGTCGATGAGGATGTGTATAGATTACCGGCAATTGAACAAGGTCACAATCAAGAATAAGTACCCAATGTCGAGGATTGATGATTTGTTTGACCAGCTTCAGGGTGCCCAAGTGTTTTCTAAGATCGACTTGAGATCTGGCTACCATCAGTTGAGGATTAGGGCATCCGATGTCCCTAAGACAGCTTTCCGCACTCGGTACGGGCATTATGAGTTCTTGGTGATGTCATTCGGGTTGACAAATGCCCTAGCAGCTTTCATGGATTTGATGAACCGAGTGTTCAGGCCTTATTTGGATTCCTTCGTGATTGTCTTCATTTACGATATTTTGATCTATTCCCGCAACCGGGAAGAGCACGAGCAGCATCTTTGAGTCGTTCTTCAGACTGAGGGATAGTCAGTTGTATGCTAAGTTTTTGAAGTACGAGTTTTGGTTGAGTTCAGTTGCATTCTTGGGCCACGTTATATCAGCAGAGGTTATTCAGGTGGATCCGAAGAAGATATAGGCAGTCAAGAACTGGCCTCAACCCACATCAGCTACAGAGATCCGGAGTTTCTTGGGTTTGGCGGGTTATTAACCGTCAATTTGTGGAGGGGTTTTCATCTATTGCAGCCCCGATGACCAGGTTGACGCAGAAGTGTGCCCAGTTCAGGTGGTCGAACGAGTGTGAGGCGAGCTTTCAGAAGCTCAAGACAGCTTTAAATACGCCGCCGGTGTTGGTATTGCCTAAGGGTTTAGGGCCTTATACAGTATATTGTGATGCATCGCGTATTGGACTTGGTACGGTGTTGATACAGAATGGCAAGGTTATTGCATATGCTTCGGACAATTGAAGATCGACGAGAAGAATTATCCAGTTCATGATTTGGAGTTAGCAGCCATTGTTCACGCGCTGAAGATTTGGAGGCATTATTTATATGGCATATCGTGTGAGGTGTTCACGGATCACAAGAGTTTGCAATACTTGTTCAAGCAGAAGGAGCTAAATTTGAGGCAGAGGAGGTGGTTGGAGCTGTTGAAAGACTATGATATCACCATCTTGTATCATCCAGGAAAGGCCAATGTAGTGGCCGATGCATTGAGTAGGAAGTCGGCCAGTATGGGCAGCCTTGCGTATATTCCAGTCGGTGAGAGGCCGCTTGCCTTGGATGTTCAGGCTTTAGCCAATCAGTTCGTGAGGTTGGATGTTTCTAAGCCCAGCCGTGTGCTAGCTTGCACAGTCGCTCGTTCTTCATTATTTGATCGTATCCATGATCGGCTGTATGATGATCCTCATTTGCTTGTCCTTAGAGACACAGTGCGGCACGGAGGTGCCAAGCAGGTTACAGTCGGAGATGATGGAGTTTTGAGGATGCAGGGTCGTATTTGTGTGCCTAATATGGATGGACTTCGTGAGTTAATTCTATAGGAGGTCCATAGTTCCCGGTATTCTATTCACCCGGGCGCCGCTAAGATGTATCAGGACTTGCAGCAGCATTATTGGTGGAGGAGGATGAAGAAGGACATTGTTGCCTATGTAGCTCGGTGTTTGAATTGTCAGCAGGTAAAGTACGAGCATCAGAGACCTGGTGGTTTGTTCCAGAAGAATGAGATTCCTGAGTGGAAGTGGGAGCGTATCACTATGGACTTCGTTGTTGGACTCCCACGGACTCAGAGGAAGTTTGATGCAGTATGGGTTATTGTTGATAGGCTGACCAAGTCAGCGCATTTCATTCATGTGGCAGTTTCCTATTCCTCGGAGCGGTTGGCTGAGATCTATACCCGGGAGATTGTTCGTCTTCATGGCGTGCCCGTGTCTATCATTTCTGACCGGGGTACGCAGTTTACCTCGCATTTCTGGAGGGCAGTTCAGCGTGAGTTGGGTACTCGGGTCGATATGAGCACAGCATTTCATCCTCAGACGGACAGACAGTCCGAGCGTACTATTCAGATTTTGGAGGATATGCTCCAAGCATATGTTATTGATTTTAGAGGTTCTTGGGATCAGTTCTTGCCATTAGCAGAGTTTGCCTACAACAACAGCTACCGGTCGAGCATTCAGATGGCCCCCTATGAGGCATTATATGGTAGGCGGTGTCGGTCATCGGTTGGGTGGTTTGAGCCGGGAGAGTCTCGGTTGTTGGGTACATATCTAGTTCAGGATGGCTTGGATAAGGTGAAGATCATTCAGGATAGGCTTCGTACAGCTTAGTCCAGGCAGAAGAGTTATGCCGACCGCAAGGTTCGTGATGTGGCATTTATGGTCGGAGAGCGAGTGTTGCTCCGGGTGTCGCCCATGAAGGGCGTGATGAGATTTGGGAAGAAGGGCAAGCTAAGCCCTAGGTTCATTGGTCCTTTTGAGATTCTTAATCGAGTGGGAGAGGTGGCTTACAGACTTGCGTTACCGCCGAGTTTATCAGCTGTACACCCAGTGTTTCATGTGTTCATGCTTCGGAAGTATCACGGCGATCCATCCCACGTGTTAGACTTCAGCACTGTCCAGTTGGACAAGGACTTGACCTATGAGGAGGAGCCGGTACCTATTTTAGACCGCCAGGTTCGTTAGTTGAGATCGAAGAAGTTCCCTTCAGTTCGTGTTCAGTGGAGAGGTCAGCCTGCCGAGGCAGCTACCTGGGAGTCTGAGTCCGATATGCGGAGTCGATATGCTGGGCAGGGGGACCTTCGCATTTGCGAAGCTCAATGTCGCAAATGCGACTTCAGCAGGGACCGCGATTGCGAACGGCAGTTTGCATTTGCGAAGAAAGCAGGGCAGGCCTACCTTCGCATTTGCAAAGCCTGGGCCGCAATTGCGAGTTCGCATTTGCAAACCTCACGTCGCAAATGCGATATCTACACCTGTGCAAGTTATAACTTAGACGAAATTTCTTCATTTTTCAAACTTTCTCAAAACCTAAACTCTCTTGGGCGATTTTCCAAAGACAAGTTCTTCTCCAAATCATTAGTAAGTCATTTCTAACTCATTTTCTTCAATCTATAAAATCTTTTTACATGATTTCAACTAAATGTTTTTCATGGGAAATTGGGTGATTTTTTGTAGGACTGAGGATTTTTAAATTTTGGGGATTTGGACCTCGATTTGAGGTCCGATTTTAAAATAAATTATATATTTGAGTTCGTGGGTGAATGGGTAATCGGTTTTTGGTTCGAACCTCGAGTTTTGACCAAGCGGGTCCGGGGTCGATTTTCGACTTTTTGGGAAAAATGATATAAAACCTATAATTTAGCATTGGGATTGAATTCTTTAGCATTTATTGATGTTGTTAAATTAATTTGGGTTAGATACAAGTAAATTGGAGACGAATTCTAAAGGAAAAGCGGTGTTTGAGACTTGAGTTGGCCGTGAAAGTTCGAGGTAAGTGTTTGGTCTAACCTTAGCTTGAGGGAATATGTGTTATGACTTATTTGCTATGTGTTAGTGTAGTGTACGACGTATAGGTATGGTGATGAGTATCTATACGTTGGTGTCAAGCATGCCCGTGGATCTTAAATTGTGATCGTTGTATTTCTTAATAAGTACTACGTATGCCTAAATTGTTGATTATCCATGTTGAGCAAGATTTATGATTTTCTTCTTGGTATTTGGTTATTGTTGAGCATTGGCTCTAGTTGAGGTGCAATTGTGAAGCTGATTGTAGGTACAAGTTTGGTTATAGCCGATTCCCTTGCCGGGATGTATTTAATTCTTATTGTTGATTCCCTTGCCGGGACGTATTTATACTTATTGTTGATTCCCTTACCGGGATATTATTGTTGCTGTTGTTTGGGTGAGGAAAGAGTGATAAAGCACGAAGGGTGATGCCGTGCACATTCACACTTATGCATATGGTGAGGAAAGAGTGATAAAGCACGAAGGGTGCATTTACATTGATATTGATGCATATGGTGAGGAAGAGTGATAAAGCACGAAGGGTGATGCCGTGCACATTTCTAATATTTACATGGTGAGGAAAAGAGATAAAGCACGAAGGGTGATGCCGTGTACATTTTCATTACTTGATTGCATTGGTGAGGATTGAGAGTAAAAGCACGAAGGGTGATGCCGTGCACTTATTGCCTGTTTGTTATGATTTCTTGTTGTTTTCGGTTCAATTGCCTTAATTGTCTTATTCCACTATCACTGTCATTCTTTATGTTGGTATTTCCCCCATAGCATGTTACCCTTCCCCAGTTACTTTTGAATTACTTCTGTTACTGTTATTCTGCTAGATATTGTGTAACCGCGGGTTAATTATATGTTGTGTCTTAGCCTCGTCACTACTCCGCCGAGGTTAGGCTCGACACTTACCAGCACATGGGGTTGGTTGTGCTGATACTATACTCTGCACTCTTTTGTGCAGATTCTGGTACTGGAGCATACGGACCTTAGCTAGGGGTTGCTGCCTTCAGTCCATCGAAGACTTGAGGTAGTCCTGCAGGCGGCCGCAAGCCTTGGCGTCCCCTTCCTATCTAGTTTCTTTCTATTCTTTTCTATTTCAAAGACAGACATGTATTTATTTTGTTCAGACCATGTTTGTAGAATTCTTAGATAGTCCATGAGATTGGGCCAGTTCTGGGTGGTTTATGTTTATGGATTCGTATTGGTATTAGCTTAATCGTTAAATTTCGTTCTTCCACATTAATATTTTCGCTATTTATAATTTGGTTAACTTGAAATTGTTGAGGGATTAAAAATGAAAAGGATAAATTAATTGGAATTGTTGGCTTGCCTAGCTTTCACTAGTAGGCGCTATCACGACTCCCGAGGGTGAAAAATCCGGGTCGTTGACTAAGTGCCCCTTTTTATCTCATTTTTGTCCCTAAGGTCAGGGGTTCGATCCCATACAATTCTTTTTGATTAATTCCTTTTATAATTAATTACAATAAATAAATTCCCAACTTCCCACACCCTTTTCAGTTAGCAACATATCCATATGCCCTTTCTTTCTTTTCAATTAACAAACAAATACATTTTTTTTTACTTTTAAAAAAAAATCTCTCTTGCCTACGTCTTTTTTATTTTCTTCTCCTAGTCTTTTGAGTACAAAAACTTTGAAATCCCTAAAAGCAAAGTACTCATGACTCGTCTCTCTCGACTCTGAGGCTCTTAGTGGATTCAAAGCAGGAAAACCCCTACTCAATATTAAGTGTCATTTTTAGAAACTTTTTTTGCATGATTGTGTAATATGCTATATAGAACGTGAGATATTTAAAACTGTAAGTAATGATATTATTATTGACTGTTTTCAATAAAAACTCGTCGAGGACAATTGTAAAGTGATGATATTTTTTGCGAATATAGTATTAATATAATTTGCTCGTCAACTTGCCGCCATAATAAAATTCTATATAATGGAACCAAATATCTATCTTAAAGATAATAGTGCACCCATAGTATTAAAATCCTGAATACGCAAATCTGAATCGATGCTACTGAAATTAAATAAATTTATTGATAGATCTTTCAAAAATAGAATCAAGAGAAAGCGCTAGAACCGATGTAAGTAAGATCCGCTACAACTAGAAGTCGATCTGGTACCTTCCTCAGGGTACTCAACAACTAGAGTCATCTCCCTTTCTCCTTTTAGCTTTAGTCGGTCGAGTAGCTTATTCGAACGTTGTGAACTCATTCCTGCCTTTGCAATACCAGCGCATCTTGTGCCACAGAATCGGTTGTGCTCTGCCTCTTCCCCTCTATCAGAAGATTGCCTTGTGTGGAAGGTTGACTCTGAACTTCAGTCAATGGGAGGAATCCCCTTATCTAAGGTTCTTTGTATGGCACTCTAAACTCTCTTTCTTACGCGAGACAGAAAGTGTAACTACCGAAGCTCTTTCAACTTGTCCTGTCTTTGGATAAGTATTGCGGTTAAGTCAGTTAACAAGATGAGAGTCGGAAAATTGAAATAAGAACTGTCAAGTGATTCTTGAATGCTTCTACTTATGTAGATGGAGTCCAGTACGCTACTATATATACTTAAAATTCCCAAGACAATATCGGGAGTACCCATCTTATGTGATATGTAACTAGATCGTCAAACTCTTTCCCGCTATACCCAGCCGATTCTCAAGGACAAAAGGTATAGCATTACATTTTAACAGACAGATGAAAGCTAGGTCTCTACTCCTTCTTCATGAGGAAGAAAGGCCTTGTTATCATCTAGATCGACGTAAGGTGCGTAGCGGTGTAGAGTCCAACTAAGACTTCCATGAAAGGTCTCATTCATCTTGATTGAGGAGTTTCTTACTGACCGCTAAACCTGCTCCTTCTGAGAATGGTTTTACCCCGCTCCTCAATCTTATTCTGTTTCCGATCCTGCTTCAGATTCTCTTTCAGTTGTGGAAACAAGCCCCTATTCCTATCGGTTGAGTAGCCCAAGCTCCTTAAGTATTGTCCCCTCTCCTGTGAAAGAAAGAGGTTGATGCACCCAGCTACCCGAAGTAGAGCTTTCTTTGTCCCACCTTTCCTTACTGACTTTCCTAGTTTAGATAGCGTATTGAGAATCATGTCAAAATACACCAAGACCTGGGCCCAGGTTCTCTTTCTTCAAGAAAGGGTAGCTTTGCCCGAATATCATTAAGAATATCTTAACATTTTTTTTGTGTTTTTTTTAATAATGGAAGGTAATATATGAATAAGAACCGATAGCATTCTGCTAGAGAGAGAGGGAACGAGCTCGGGACCTCATACGGCTCCTCAGAGGTCACAAATAAATCTAAGGACACTTTCTTATTCTTTATCTTGATATATTTGTCAGATAGAGTCAAAATCTATCCTAAGGTCCCAAATTAGACCAATGGAATTCTGTCTGCTATATTTAAAACTAATAAATATGGGCTTCTGAATTGATCTCATCTTTTAAGAATTTTTATTTTTTTGTTGATTAATAACCTTATCATTAAATAAAATGCGCTTTATAGCAATATTACATATACATTTCAACCTCGAATTTTCAATTACGAAAAAAAATCAGAGAGTCCATTAGTTCATGAATCATGACAAAAATTTCACTCTCGAAATAGAAATCAAAATGGAATTATAGGGAAGAAACAATAAAAACAAAAAAAGAAAAAAGTAAGAATAAAAAGACATCCCCCTTTTTGCTTTTGCAATTAGATTCTTTTCTTTCTATTTCTATTTTATTTCATTCCTATTCTCTCCTTTCTCAGAAAAAGGNCTTCCGATCTAAAAGTATTCCCTTGTTCTCTAGGCGGGCTCCTGACTGCAAGAAAATAAACAAACAAAGAAAATCTTCTGCCCCAGTTTGGTAACTGGGTACAGCATGTTATCAAATATTAAATCGGAAGTAATGATATTATTATTGACTGTTTTCAATAAAAACTCGTCGAGGACAATTGTAAAGTGATGATATTTTTTGCGAATATAGTATTAATATAATTTGCTCGTCAACTTGCCGCCATAATAAAATTCTATATAATGGAACCAAATATCTATCTTAAAGATAATAGTGCACCCATAGTATTAAAATCCTGAATACGCAAATCTGAATCGATGCTACTGAAATTAAATAAATTTATTGATAGATCTTTCAAAAATAGAATCAAGAGAAAGCGCTAGAACCGATGTAAGTAAGATCCGCTACAACTAGAAGTCGATCTGGTACCTTCCTCAGGGTACTCAACAACTACATTCGCCCTGCAAATGACAATAAATACAAAAAAATAATGACATGCTATTAAAAATGAAATAGAACTTTTCATTGGTGATGGCCCAATTTGAAAGGTATAGTTACACCCTTTTTTTTGTGTATTTTTTTTTAGTTTTATCTTTTGTCTTGGTTTGTTGATGATAATAACAAGGAAAAAATAATCATTGGTTGTCTCGTTTTGAGCAATGTTGGAAACATATTCTCTTCCCTTGTTCATTCTCCTAGGCTGTGGCTACTTATCAAATTTATTTTGGTATCAAAAATTCTTATTCATATATAATATATTCTTATTATTTTTTTTATTTTTTTTATAAGATAAACACGTAGTAGCGAACCCAAAATTTTTATATCATATCACTAGTAACCTGATAGTATAACATAATTCTTACACTACCAATGTAAAAAAGTTCTCAAATTTTTTTTTTAAGATAAATTATTGTTAATAAAGAATCAAGAATATTCATGCCTAGGTCAATGCCACTAAAACAACATGCTTATCTAATAAATATTCTCCAATATAAGGAGTGTGGGTTACCATATCTATCACTCCCCAAACTTTTTGGACAAAGTGGAATGTACTAAAGAAACAAAATAACATAGGCAATAAGGAAATTATGTCACTTTTGCTTGGGACAAAATTAGTGGATGATGATGGTTAAAGTGGAAATCCATGTGATGCAACTTCATATACTACTATGGTAAGTCATTGTACATTAGAACAAGATTCTTTCATTTAAATATGTTAGCTCATCATTTTGAATTTATCCTTCTTTTAGAAATGAATGTTCACGAGAATTCTAGTTGAACTTTCTTCTAAAAATAACACCAGGTAGCCACTTTAAAAAGTTGTTATTTAAAAATTAGACAATGTGTTACGAATTTTAATTTTTTATTTCAATTTTTCGAGATCTAAATGTCCTGAACTGTTGTAAAATTAAGATTTTTAGTTCAAAATTCAAGAAAAAATAAATAATGGCTAAATTCTAAATAGTAGCTTTAAAAATGGTTGTTTGCGCACTTCCCTCAACTTCCTTTTGTAGCACGTTATTTAGTTACATGATGGATTGTGACCTATTTAATTGAATTTACAATCGATTATATCGTAGGATAACCAATCAAATTTGGCGTGATTCACAAATTTAGTAATATTTACGCTTATTTAAGTAAAGTTTCTAAATCGAATATGTTTAGTTAGAGTTATAATCAATTAATGTAAGATAATCAATCAACTTTGGTGTGATTCACATCACACTTATCAGAACCACATATAACATGCAAAAAGTGCTTCATAATTGAATTTGTAGAAATAATACCATGCAGTCGTTCTAAATGATTGTTATTTAGAAATTAAATTTCAGTTTTTTCATTACACAAATACAAAGGAAATGAAGTTTCTTCTCCTGGACAATTCTAGTTGTGTGGCTTACGAAAGATTTTAAAAGTTTCGTTTAGTCAAATTTTCATTGTACCATAATAAAATGGTCACACACAAATTTTTTCTATTTTACACTTTCTTTCTTCGCACGGGGAAGCGGGCCTTCATGGGCAGCCTAATATTTATAATGTTCCTAATTACTATTCGTATCTACTATTCTATTATTATTAACTTGTATTATTTGTATTTAAACGCGCAACAAACACATCACGTGCAACTTTATTCGTTCGTGTAATGAATACAACGTATATCAACTGTATTCGTTCGCGCAATTGTATTCTTTCGTACAACGAATACAACGTGTATCAAATGTAACCAAGACGGAATATAAGGGTGTATAAAAAGAATACAACATTTATCGACTGTATACATGATGTATACAAAGGATACACCATGTATTGATTGTATTTGCTCGGGCAACAAATACAACTAAGACGAAATACATAAATACAGAAAAATAAAATGTTCTTGTTGAGAGTCGAACTCAAAACCTTCGCTAACTATGCGAGCGCTCTAACCAACTGAGCTACGAGAGCTTTTGTTGCTCTCTTGTTTCAGTTCAAAACAATTAATCTTTTATTTCATGAATTTGCTATAAAAATTTAAAATATACCTATGAATGGTAACTTTGCTGAAAGTATAGTTACGAATGGTAAATGTAGTATAAATGTTTGATGTGTCGCATAATTTTTCCAATTAAGAAAGCATCATTTTTTGATCTCTTATATGTAAAAAAACATAGATCTCTTTTATGTAAAAGTAAATCTCTCATGTGTTGAAAAAAGAGATAGGTTCATAAAACTAGAAACTAATTTGTAAAGACCACAAAACCATTTAACCTTGGTTCTGTCCTTCAAAAAGAACCCAAAAAATAAACATATATTGGCCTAAGATCACTATTTGCTTTCAACTATATTAGGCCCATTAGGTTCAAAAGAGGCCCGCTCCTAACTTGTAAACACTTGATCAGCAGTTCCATCCGGGCCCATACATGCAACATATGAGATGGGCTAAATTCTAGATTTGCTTTAACAATTGGGCCAAGTTGTCCATGTCCAATTACGAATTAAAGAATGGGGAACTTTCAAAAATGACTATTGTTTGGAGGCTTATTGCTGGGCGTAGCTATAATTTAGTAAATTACATTTCGTGGCTACTAATTGCTTGCCATGGGATAAAATTTTCGTTTAGTCAAATTTCATTGTACCATAATAAAATGGTCACACACAAATCTTTTCCATTTTACACTATCTTTCTTCGTTCGGGGAAATGGGCCATCATGGCCAGCCTAATAACTATAATTTGTCTAATTAATATTCGTTGCTACTATTCAATTGTTACTAACTTGTATCACTTGTAATCAAACGCGCTACGAATACAACATGTGTCTGTAACGACCCGGCCGGTCGTTCCGAGAGTTGTAGCTCGTTCCCCTATTTTCTGCTTCTTTTGTGTTCTACTTCTCTATTATGATTTATCGGGTTGGTTGGTTCGGGTCCGAAGAGATTTCAGAGTGAATTGAGACACTTAGTCTCTTAATTGAAAGCTTAAGTTGGAAAAGTTGACCGGATATTAACTTATGTGTAAACGACCTCGAATGAATTTTGATGGTTCCATTAGCTCCGTTAGGTGATTTTGGACTTAGGAGCGCGTCCAGATTGTGTTTGGAGGTCCGTAGTAGAATTAGGCTTGAATTGGCGAAAGTTGGAATTTTGGAAAGTTTGATCGGGAGTGTACTATTTGATATCGGGGTCGGATTGGATTTACGGAAGTTGGAGTACGTTCGTGGTGTCATTTATGACTTTTGTGAAAAAATTGAGGTCAATCAAACGTGATTTGATAGGTTTTGGCGTCGTTTGTAGAATTTGGAAATTTCAAAGTTCATTAGCCTTGAATCCATGTGTAGTTCGTGTTTTTTATGTTGTTCGAGGTGATTTGAGGGTTCGACTAAGTTCGTATGATGTTTTAGGAATTGATTGTATATTTGGTTGAGGTCCGGGGGCCTCGGGTGAGTTTCAGGTGGTTGACAGATCATTTTTGGACTTTGGTTGATGGTTGATATCTGCTGGTGTGTTTTTCTGGTTTCCTCTTACGCATTCGCGAATGGTGTTTGTGAGCTGGGAAGATTTTGTTCTTCGCATTCGCGAAGAAGAGGACGCGAATGCGAACGCGAACGTATGGCTGTGTGTGCATCGTGAACGCGGGAGAGGGGTTGCGTTCGCAAAGAGATGTTGAAGCAGCTAGGGACCCTAGGTCCTTGGTCTACGCGTTCGCGAGGCATGGGTCGCGTTCACAAAGGTCAGAGTTGGTAAAGCTTCGCGTTCGCGAAGCGTTGGTCGCGTTCGTGAAGAGTTAAACTGAGAGGCAGTCAAATTGGTCTACGCGAACGCGAGAGGACGGTCGCGTTCGTAAAGAAGAAATAACTGGGCAGCAGTGTTAAATTTCAAAAAATGAGGGTTTGAGCCCATATTTCATATTTTGAGCTAGAGACCACGGGTTTGGGCGATTCTTGAAGGTATTTTCGAGGAGTTGATTGGGGTAAGTGATTCTTACTTAATTTTGGCTAAATTCCATGATTATGTCTTCAATTCCATTATCTAATTTGTGATTTGGGGTGAAAAATTGGGGAAAAAGAGGAAGAGTTCTGGAGTTAGATTTTTTGAGGTTTTGAATGGGATTTTGTTATCGAATTTGAGTAAATTTTGTATGGTTAGACTCGTGAGTGAATGGGCTTTCAGGTTTTATGACTTTTGTCGGATTTCGAGACGTGGGCCCGGGGGCCGGGTTTGAGCCGATTTCGATTTTTTGGCTATAATTTAGTATTTTTCTTGTGGAATTGATCCATTTAGCCTATATTAAATGTATTATACTACTTGTGGCAAGATTCGGGACGTTTGGATACCGATTTGAGAGGCAAAGGCATTTTGGAGTAGAGTTTTGCTTGGATTGAGGTAAGTAACACTTTCAAACTTGGTTCTGAGGGTTCGAAACCCCGAATTATGTGTTATGTGATTGGTATTGAGGTGATGCACTGTCACGCCCCGAACCTGGGCCGGGACGTAACACGTCACCCGGTGCCTAACTACATGCGACCGAGCGAACCAACTGGCCGGCTGAATCAACATGTGATATCATAACATACATATGCTAGTATATGAAAGTCTGGATGATATAAATCAAAGTGCGAAAATACTAATACAATTCTGAAACATATTTGTAGCCAACATAGCTTAATATGAAAAGCCTGTGACTCTGTCTAACTGTTACTCTAGTCTATGAAGCCTCTAATGAAGTACTGAAAACACCGACTGTCTGAAAATACTGAAGACTGTAAGGTAATGATAAATGCCCCGAAAGAACTGGGGATCACCAAATAGCTGGTACGAGAATCCTAGCGCTCCGAATCATCAACCTGTAAATCATTACCTGCATCGTGAGATGCAGGCCCCGGGCAAAAGGGACGTCAGTACATTTGAATTGCACTGGTATGTAAAGCAACTGAAAGAAAAAAATAGAAATGTTGAAACTGAAACTAAGCTGATAACTGGGAATTGATAATTGATAACTGAAATGATAACTATTGAAACTGAAACTGAAATGATAACTGATAACTGATAACTGAAATGATAATTAATAATTGAACTGAACAAAGGAAGTAAGGATATGAATACTCCCTCTTCTGAATGATGAACAACCTGTTTATCTGAATAAGTTATGGCCTCAGGCCAAATATATATGTACACAAGCTACGGCCTCAGGCCCAAAAATGCATAAAGCATAAACTACGGCCTCAGGCCCAAACATGCATAAAGCATAAACTACGGCCTCAGGCCCAAGCATGCATAAAGCATATAAACTACGGCCTCAGGCCCAAATACAAGTGTTCAACATTCAGGAACTGAGAATCATACTGAAATACATGATGCTGAAATACTGAACCATACTGAGTTACATGATACTTGAATGCTGAATAGAGCTAGACTGAGACATGTATTCATGAACTGATTATGAAAATATAAACTTCAACTGTTTATGACATGTTGAGTAATCTATACTGAGACTCATGGGCATCAAACCCAAGTCTATATTGATTACGCATTGATTTCACAACGTTCAGAATGAAAGTCATGAACGAGTTACGAAGCTAGAGAATAGAAGTTCTGCAACTATTCAAGGAACTAGGCTTAACTATATTTCTGAGGCAATTAGTAACTTGGTAAAAGAAACATAGTGTAGGGAGAATCATTAACATTCCCAAACATAGAGAGTTAGCCTCACTTACCTTAACTTCCTGCTCTTGAGCGTAATACAACATTCGCCAACCATTTCAACTTTAATCTATATCAATACAAGTCAAAGAGATTCCATATTAGCAATAATACTCATGTTTTGGTTACTTAGGCATTTTCTCAAACACTTGGTGGCATAAAGCTTCATAGTCCGTATTAATGGTGTCTCTACACCGAATAACCCATTCTCTTGCTCCTAGATAAATTCTAAAGTCTCAAATGGTTATAATCAACATCATTCTTTATCACCTATAAGGTAAATGTCACGACCCGGATTTCCCACCCTCGGGAGTCGTGATGGCGCCTACTCGTAGAAGCTAGGCAAGCCGCGAAATATAGAAATCACTAACTCTATCATTTTAACCCTTTTTAACAACCTGAATTAACAAGTAATCAACATTTAAATATTAACGATGAACAGAACAAGCGGAAGACTTAAACAGATAAAGATAACCAAAGCCAATACTACAATGCCAATATACTCCTCCACCCAGAATCTGGTGTCACAATATCACGGACTGTCTATGAGTACTACATACAAGTGTCTGAAAAGGAAATAGAGTCTGTATCGAAAACAAGTGAAAACAGAACACATAATAAGATAGAAGAGAACGCCGGGCCTGCGGACGCCTGCAGGTCTACCTCGGGATCTCTATCTCGACTGAAGGCAGCCTTCCCAAGTGCTACTGTCCAAAAGCTGCTCCGGGATCTGCACATAGTGCAGAGTGTAGCATCAGAACAACCGACCCCATGTGCTGGTAAGTGTCTGGCCTAACCCCGGCGAGGTAGTGACGAGGCTAGGACCAGACCACAGATAAACCAGTGGAGTTACATAATATACAGCGGAAAAATAAAACAGGAAATAAACAAATAAAGATGGGAGGGAGATACATGTTGCGGGGGAAATACCAAGTCCAGCAGTAATTTAAGAGAAATATAAGAGAATAGTTTAAGATCTATATCAGTCAGTAATAACACTTTGCGGCACGCAACCCGATCCCTATCATTGTTGTGGCGTGCAACCCGATCCAAATATAACAATGTTGCGGCGCGCAACCCGATCCAAATATAACAACGTTGCGGCGCGCAACCCGATTCAAATATAACGTCGACAACAATCATAACAACATTCCCGGCAAGGGATCAATAAAGAACTACACTATCCCGGTAAGGGAAATGACAGTATAAGTAAATACATCCTGGCAAGGGAGAAACAGCTATAACCAATCTCATTCCAACATCTAAATACCTCAGCTAATACCAATTCTCAATCATAAGTAATTTCCACGAGAGTAATCTAAATCCTTGCTCAATACCGAGAATCATCAATTTAAGCATCCGTAGTATTATTTAAGAACACAATAATTCACAATTTAATACTCACGGTTATGCTCGACACCAACGTATAGATACTCGTCACCATGCCTATACGTCGTACTCAACAAGAAGCAAATAGCAAATAGGACACAACTCCTAATCCCTCAAGCTAAGGTTAGACCGAACACTTACCTCAAACTTCCACGGCCAACTCAAGCCTCAAACACCGCTTTCCCTTTCGAATTTGGCTCCAAATCAATCGTATCTAGACATAATCGACTTAATAACATCAATAAACGCCAAACAATCCAATTCCAATGCTTAATTATAACTTTCCAATTATTCTTTCCAAAAACCCAAAAATTGACCCCGGGCCCGCTTGGTCAAAACACGAGGTTCGGACCAAAACCCGATCACCCATTCACCCACGAGCCCGAATATATAATTTGTTTTGAAATCCGACCCCAAAACGAGGTCAAATTCCCAAATAATCAAAAAGCCGTAACTCTACCCAAATCCTTAATTTTCTACCCTTAATCTCATGTTTTAGGCCTAGAAATCTAGTGGGTGTTGATAAAAATGGAAGAAAACGAGCTTAGGATTACATACCTATGAAGCTATGGTGAAGTTCCTCTTCAAATATCGCCCAAGAGGTGTGGAGAAGATGAAGTTTATGAAAAATGGTGGAATTCCCGTAATGTATTCTGTTTTTGAACCTAAAAATAACTGGGCAAATTTGGTCTACGCGTTCGCGATAGGCTCATCGCGTTCGCGATGAGTTAGGCCTGACAGACCTTCGCGTTCGCGATAAAGGGCTCGTTCGCGGAGCTTTGACCCCTCGAGCCTTCGCGTTCGCGGGCCAGTGGTCGCGTTCGCGTAGTGTAAAAATGTGAACCCCTCCCCCAGGCCTTTACCTTACGCGTTCGCGAGTGCTTGGTCGCGTTCGCGAAGGGTATCCCCCCTTTAGCCTCGCGTTTGCATCACCAGCTTCGCGTTCGCGAAGAAGAAATTTGGCACCTGGGAGATTTGCCTTACGCGCTCGCGAGTGGGCCCACGCGAACGCGAAGAATAAAATCCCTGGGCACTGAACAGCAAAAACCTGCAACTTTTTATGAGTTCAAAACCTTCCGAAACTCACCCGAGCCCTCGGGGCTCCAAACCAAACATATGTACTAACTCAAAAACATCATATGAACTTATCCGTGCGATCAAATCGCCAAAATAACCTCTTAAATAACGAATTAAACCTCAAAATCAACGAAATTTCTCAAAACTTCTTTAAACATCAATTTTTGCATTTAAGGTCTGAATCACGTCAAATGGATCCCGTTTCTTACCAAACTTTACCGACAACACATATAAATCATATTGAACCTGTACCGGGCTCCGGAATCATAATACGGGCCCGATACCACAGGTTTCACATAACATTTCACTTTCAAAAACCTTTATATTTTTCAGAAAATAATTTCTTCTAAAAATTCATTTCTCGGACTTGGGACCTCGGAATTCGATTTCGGGCATACGCCCAAGTCCCATATTTTGCCACGGACCCTTCGGGACCGTCAAATCACAGGTTCAGGTCCGTTTACCCAAAATGTTGACTGAAGTCAACTTAAATGCATTTTTAAGCCAAAATTTCAATATTTTCACAGATTTTTCACATAATAGCTTTCCGGCTACGCGCCCGGACTGCGCATGCAAATCGAGGTGAAGCTAAAAGAGGTTTTTAAGGCCTTGAAACGTAGAATTCATTTTAAAAACAAGAAAAGGTCATCACATCCTCCACCTCTAAAACAATCGTTCGTCCTCGAACGGACATAAGAAGGAAGTACCTGAGTCGGGGAAAAGATGGGGATAACTGCTCCGCATATCGGACTCGGACTCCCAGGTCGATGCCTCAGCAGGCTGACCTCTCCACTGAACACGAACAGAAGGAAAACTCTTCGACCTCAACTGACGAACCTGCCGGTCTAGAATAGCTACCGGCTCCTCCTCGTAAGACAAGTCCTTGTCCAACTGGACAGTGCTGAAATCTAACACGTGGGATGGATCGCCATGATATTTCCGAAGCATGGACACATGAAACACTGGATGCACGGCTAATAAGCTAGGCGGCAATGCAAGTCTATAAGCCATCTCTCCCACTCGATCAAGAATCCAAATCTCATCACGCCCTTCATAGGTGACACTCGAAGCAATACCCGCTCACCGACCATGAAAGCTAAATCTCGAACCTTGCGGTCGGCATAACTCTTCTGCCTGGACTGAGCTGTACGAAGCCTATCCTGAATGATCCTGACCTTGTCCAAGTTATCCTGAACCAGATCCATACCCAACAACCGAGCCTCCCCCAGCTCAAACCACCCAACCGGAGACTGACACCGCCTACCATATAAAGCCTCATAAGGAGCCATCTGAATACTCGACTGGTAGCTGTTGTTGTAGGCAAACTCTACTAAATGCAAAAACTGATCCCACGAGCCTCCAAAGTCAATGACACAAGGTCGGAGCATATCCTCCAAAATCTGAATGGTCCGCTCGGACTGCCCGTCCTTCTGAGGATGAAATGTTGTGCTCAACTCAACCCGTGTGCCTAACTCTCGCTGAACTGCTCTCCATAAATGTGAGGTAAACTGCGTACCTCGGTCTGAAATAATAGACACGGGCACACCATGAAGGCGAACAATCTCCCGGTTATAGATCTCAGCTAACCTCTCGAAAGAATAGGAAACTGCCACATGAATAAAATGCGCTGACTTGGTCAGCCTATCAACAATAACCCACACTGCATCGAACTTCCTCTGAGTCCGTGGGAGTCCAACAACGAAGTCCATAGTGATCCGCTCCCACTTCCACTCAGGAATCTCAATCTTCTGGAACAAACCACCAGGCCTCTGATGCTCGTACTTAACCTGCTGGCAATTCAAACATCGAGCCACATATGCAACGATATCCTTCTTCATTCTCCGCCACCAATAATGCTGCCACAAATCCTGATACATCTTCGCGGCGCCCGAATGAATAGAGTACCGGGAGTTATGGGCCTCCTCCAAAATCAACTCTCGAAGTCCATCTACATTAGGCACACAAACTCGACCTTGCAATCTCAAAACTCCATCATCACCTAAGGTAACCTGCTTGGCACCTCCGTGTTGCACCGTGTCTGTAAGGACACACAAATGGGAATCATCATACTGCCGATCACGGATACACTCCAATAAAGAAGAACGAGCGACCGTGCAAGCTAACACACGACTCGGCTTGGAAACATCCAGCCTCACAAACTGATTAGCCAAGGCCTGAACATCCAAAGCAAGTGGTCTCTCACCGACCGAAATATAAGCAAGACTGCCCATACTGGCTGACTTCCTACTCAAGGCATCGGCCACTACATTGGCCTTTCCCAGATGATATAAGATGGTGATATCATAGTCTTTTAACAACTCCAACCACCTTCTCTGCTCAAATTCAACTCCTTCTGCTTAAACAAATACTGCAGACTCTTGTGATCCGTGAACACCTCACATGCCACGCCATACAGATAATGCCTCCAAATCTTCAACGCGTGAACAATGGCTGCTAACTCCAAATCATGAACCGGAGAGTTCTTCTCATGAATATTCAACTGCCGCGAAGCATAAGCAATGACATTGCCATCCTGCATCAACACTACACCAAGCCCAATACGAGATTGTAACGACCCGACCGGTCGTTTAGAGCTTTTGCACTTTTCTCGCCAATTCTCGGGCATGACTTGCCCCGTGTAGTATATTATGACTTATGTAAATCGTTGGTTTTAGTTTTCAGGGTAATCAGAATGAATTTGGAAGAACAGTTCTCAGTTTGAAGCTTGAAATTTGAAAGGTTTGACCAAGATTTGACTTGTTTGTATATGATCTCGGATCGCAAATTTTATGATTTGGTTAGCTCCGTTAGGTGATTTGGGACTTAGGAGCGTGATCGGAATGCATTTTGGAAGTTCGTGGAAGGTTTAGGCTTGAATTGGCGAAATTAAGATTTCGGCATTTCCGGTTGATAGATGAGATTTTGATATAGAGGTCGGAATGAAATTCTGGAAGTTGCAGTAGCTTCATTATATCATTTGGGATGTGTGTGAGAAATTTCAGGTCATTCGGACGTGGTTTGGTTGGGTTTTTAATCAAAAGCATATTTCGGAAGATTTTTAGAAACTTAAGCCTGAATCCGATGTGTTTTGGGTGAATTGATGTTAATTGAGGTGTTTTGATGATTGGAACAAGTTTGAATAAGGTATTGGGTTATGTTTGTGCTTTTGGTTTAGGTCCCGGGGGCCTCGGGGTGATTTCGGGTGGTCAACGGAGAGATTGGATTTTGTTGCAGCAGCTGATATTGCTGCTTCTGGTATTTTTGCATCTGTTGATTGGTGACCGCAGATGCGGGTGGGTTAACGTAGAAGCGAAAAGTGGGTCAGATGAGCAATTTCCGTAGAAGCGGTCAAGATGGCCGCATCTGCGAAGCCGCAGATGTGGAAGTTATATCGCAGATGCGATTTTGGGGCCTTAAGTGAAAAACCGCAGAAGCGATGGTTTGGCCGCAAATGCGGTACCGCAGAAGCGGGTTTTGGACCGCAGATGCGGAAAGGCCTGGGCAGACCATATATGTTATTTCATTTCGCGATTTTGGGTTATTTCACCATTGTTGCCTTCGACCTTGGAGCTTTTTGGGCGATTCTGAAGAGAGAAATCAAGAGACTTCGTTAAGGTAAGGAATTTTGGACCTAAAACTCAATTCTATGGTTGTATTTCATGAATTTAGGGTTGTAATTAAAGGAATTAAAGGGCAAAAATGGAGGATTAGGGCTTGAGATTTAAGAGACCTTTGAGTGGGGATTTGAGGGGCCATTTGAGGTCCGATTTTGATGTTCTTGATATGTATGAACTCGTATGAGGATGAGGATTCTACTGATGTGAAAATTTTTGAGTTTCGAGAAGTGGGCCCGGGGCTCGGGTTTTTCTAATTTCGGGATTTGTGCCCGTTATTGATTGTTTTTGCTTGGGCTTTGTTCCCTTGGCATATTTTGACGTCCTCGTTCTGATTTTGGATAGATTCGACGCGCGTGGAGGCCGATTCGAGGGGCAAAGGCATTGCGAGCTAGAGAATTAGCCGGTTCCAGGTGAGTAATGATTGTAAATGATGTTCTGAGGGTTTGAAACCCCGGATTGCACATCGTAGTGCTATATTGAGGTGAGGCACACGCTGGACAACGAGCGTGGGGTCGTGCACTATTGGGGACTGTGACTTGGTCCGTCCCGATTGATGATTTTACCGCGGACTGAAATCTATTTGTTATCATCATTATTTGGGCTGCGTGCCATATTTGGGCTTCGTGCCAACTATTTGAACCCTTCGGGGATTTTTGTTGATATTTCCTCACTGTTTTGACTTTATACTTGAACTCAGTCATGTTATTTTCCACTGTTTTCAAAACTCAGCCATGTTCACTCAGTTTTAATACTCAAATGATATTTAAATGATGTATTGGGCTGAGAAACACTGTTTTACTATTGCCCGAGAGGCTTATGTGATTTTTGACTGAGTAAGGCCGAGGGCATACGTTGTGAGGATATCTTTTGGGTCGGGCCGCACGCCGCAGCGGTGATACATATCTTTTGGGTCGGGCTGCATGCCGCAGCGGTGATACATTGATACTGATTATGAGGTCGAGGTCCTGAGATTGTACGCCACGAGGTGGCTTGATATTGATATGAGGTCGAGGACCTGTTTATGATGCCACGAGATGGCTTGATTATGCGCTTGGGCCGTAAGGGGCCCCTCCAGGAGTCTGCACACCCCCAGTGAGCGCGGGTACCCAGTGTGATGTGAGATATAGCCCGAGGGGCTGGTATTGTTCTATGTGATTGCCCGAGGGGCTGGTACTGTTCTGAGATATTGCCCGAGGGGCGGATTTGATGACATTGTGCCCGAGGGGCAAACCTTATGTGTTTATCTTTCTTATTTGCCTGTTATTTACTTGCTTAATTGTGTATTTGTGCCCGAGGGGCGGATTTCTGTGCTTATCTGCACTAGTTGTTCTACATTTATTTGCGCAACTATTGAAAAAGTTATTTTCAAAAGGGTTTAAACTGAGCTAAGATGTTTTAAAGGATTTTACAGCTTCATTGCTTTCTTACTGGTTTTGAAACCGCTTCTATATAGCATGTTGATGCTCTTTTCGTGATTTCTTATTACTCAGTCTTTATTTATGATTATTACTCACTGAGTTGGCAGTACTCATTTTACTCCATGCACCTTGTGTGCAGATTCAGGTATTTTCTGAGCTTGGTAGCAGTTGTCGTTGGAGTTAGCAAGGTAGCTGCCTGGCGATAGCGGCTCTGCTTTCTCCCTCTTTATTCCTCCTTATGTATTATTGAAATCTTCTGACCATTTCGGTCTTGATGTGATTAGACGATTGTAGTAGATGCTCATGACTAGTGACACCCCGGTTTGGGCTGTGCTTGGGTTGTACTTCCGCATTGTTATGATATTATCCACTGTTTAGCATTATTAAATCATGTTTTAGCCTGTTGTATTGCTGTTTAGCTGTTTAACTTCGAATTGGGGATGTGTCAGCTGGCCTTGTCTTCACGAGAGGCGCCATCACGATCGGGTCTGGGTTTAGGGTCGTGACAAGTTGGTATCAGAGCCTAGGTTACATAGGTCTCACGAGTCATGAGCAGGTTTAGTAGAGTCTCGCGGATCGGTACGGAGACGTCTGTATTTATCCTCGAGAGGCTGCAGAATCTTTAGGAAAAACTTCACATTCTTGAATTCTTGTCGTGTGTCCTTGATTCAACTTGAAAAGTAACTCTTGAAATTCCTTCCACGCGTTCGTATGCGCACATGAGCGCTCAGTATCAGATGTGCATCGATGGCTTGTGAATCCCTGATTGAAGGCCGAGATGTGATCTCTATGTGCTGATGTTGGGCCAGTCTGGAGGACTCGAGGCCGGATTTTTGCCTATAGCTTGAGCACCGAGGTGCTGATTGTGTGAGCACGTGTTTCTGGATCTATACGTTATGTTGTGTCCCTATTAAGGGGAGTAATGACCGGATAGTTACGTGATGAGGGTGATGTGACTGCGAGATGTATTCGTATGAGTTGGAAGCGACGAGAAGGGTCTGCTGGAGGATAGAAGAACTATTAGGTGCTTGATTTCCGTCTTGATTCGAGTTTCAGCCCCGAGTTATGGGCGTGTGATGAATCTTTTCATGTTTCCTAGTTGGGAGTGAAGTAAATTTCATGTTACGGTATGAGTTCAGACTCAGGAAGACTAAGTGACTGCGTAATGGTTATGACGGTGGAAGGTATACATAAATGTTAGTTCAAGGCGAAGCAGGTGGGTTATCTCCTGCGAAGTGTTCTGGAGTTGTGTGGTCCTTATGTTGTCTGTTAGAAGAGCCCATTTACAGATGAGATATATGTGTTGAAACTTAATTCGGGTCGCTTAAGAGAATGGGTTTAATTGTTACAAGAGTAAATGCGAGATTAGCAGAAGATATGAAGTACCAGACGGTCGGTGTTCCACGAGCTTATGACGGGTTGAGTTAATCTCACTGTGGTATTATGGCAGCAATTAAGTATATGCGTTATGGGTTATTGTGTGTGTTTTGATCTATGGCTTCGAGCCAAGTGGGGGAGTTTGCTATGGGTTAGCTGATTGCACGGTTATGTGCTATGTTGGTTCCAATTGGAGGCGTGCTGGTGAATCGGCTATGGTTTGCGGGGATTGAGCCCGAGGATGGCTCGAGTAAAGGGAGAATTTTCGACTAAGGCAAGGTTATATTATGCTTCATAGGTGTATGAGAATCACGGGATGTCTTGAGTGGTTATTGGTAAGGGTGTGCGGTGCATAGAATAGGAAGTGGTTTGGTTGCATTAAGGCAAGGTTACGTTCTGTGGTGTCTGAAGTGCTAACGAGGCGCAGGTTGTTCGATTCTTTTGAGCGGACTAATTGCAGTTGGGTAGAGTGGATGACTCTAGAGAATGGGTCTAATGTGTTCTAGATTTTTCATGCAATAATTGGAGATTTTCAAGTTGTATATTTGGCTAGGAGCTGAGATTTGTATTGGAGGGTGTCAAGACTCGTGGTATTTCTATAACATTATGGGATTCTATATATCAGTATCAGGAAGGTAAAGGTAATGGCTTTGGATTCGCAGAGAGTCCCTTCAAGGTAGGTATTTTGAATGTGGTCCTTTTGGGAATATTTATAGAGTATTCAGCAGCTTATGAGCCTTAGACGGTGTGGTTTTATGCTTGGGTCTCGTATGGTGAGTCTGGGTTGAGGAATTGCGGTGTTATGTCAAGAAAGAGTATCAAGTTGAAGGTAAATCAAAGGGAAACTCGGATAGATGGGATAGCTTGGTAGTAGGCCGGATTGGCATGGTAATGGATGTGATCGGTTCTTGAGTACGTATGAAGCGGTGGGTTTCCATAGGTGTTTCGTGGCAATACTCTTAGGTTTTGATTGCTTGTACAACTTGGTTGAGTTAGAAGGAGTCAGTTCTGATGGTTCGGTTTTGTGCAAAAGGGGATTCGTAGAGTTCTTGATAATTTCTACCATGGTTAGAGATGTATAATTTCTGCTGGCATGAGAAACATGGGATGTATAGAGATTTCCTCCTAGATGGGATCAATGAAAAGTTCTTGGCTAGTTGAGTACGTGGATGTTTGTGGCTCGGAAGGGATATGAAATTCTCATGTTATTTTAGGATGGATTGGTATATGCGGTAGGTGTGGAGGTTGAGATTTGCGTGTGTAAGGTTGCGGTTCAGTTCTGAACGGAAGGCCATAAATTCTTAGGCAGCGGGCAGTTTCAGGTAATTAGAGAAATGAGCTTCAGATGATTAAGGAAATGATCTTCAGATGATTAATGAAATGGTATTACTAGTTGGAGGTAATTTGACGAGGGTATATATTTCAGGAAAAGACAATGTGATTAAGTTGATGGTACTTCATTAGTATTGCGGCACTTTCTTGTGGGATCGACTGCTGATATCCGAGTTTTCTTGGAGGCACAGGAGAATGTTAGAGTATCTCTCGTGGAATGATTGGGTATTAAAGATGTGGCATGTACTCGGACGGCGGAACTGGGATCAGGTATGGTGAGTCGTGTGCTATATGGAGTTGGAGACTGGGAGTTCTCATGTTCAGGCTATGTTGTAGTTGTGGGTCGCGTGTATCGGCACTGTTTAGTGACTACCGGGGTTTGGAGACCCGAACGGATCTTTTGTTGCTTGGTATGTTAGATTGGTATGTTAGATTTTGGATGTGATATTGAGTATAGACTGGTTGTCTTCGTGTTGTGTTATTCTGGACTATTGCGCTAAGCCGGCAATGTTGGCTATGCCGGGAATGCCACGGATTGAGTGGTGAGGTTCGACGGATTATGTTCTTGGTAGAATGGTTTCATGTTTTGAAGACCCAACGGAGGGCTGGGAAGGATTGTCCTCCTTATTTGGGCTCTCGTGATGGATGTCAGTGCGGGGGTTCCTCATATTGATTCAGTTCCGGTGGTGAGGGACTTTTCGGATGTGTTTCTTGTGGTCGGGCATGTTGCCGGGCAAGGTTGTTGATTTCGGTGTTGATTTGATGTCGGGCACCGTATTGTATGGCACCGGTAGAGTTAAACGAGTTGAGGGAGCAGTTTCAGGGTTACCTTGATAAGAGGTCCGTTGGTAGGCCAATGTGGATGTGTGTTCTAATTTGAGTCGGCTTGGTTGGCTTCGGATTGCATGATTGAGGGATGTGTTGATTCGATTGTTATTGAGCTTATTAGTAATCTGGGGAGGTCTATGAGTTACCTTGCTGTGTTGCGAGGTGTTGTGATTTGTTGGTTATAGGAACATATGGTGCGGTTCTATTGGGGTCTCATAGTGGAAGTCGAGCGGGGAGAGTAATTGGGTGTTGCTCGGTGGATGGCATATCGGTTATGTCCTTTCGGGTTTGCGTGGTGTATGTTATTTCCTTCACCGTGGGTGTGATGATTTGCTTTGGCTCGAGACATCAAATTATGCGTGGTTGTCGATTTCGAGCATAATGACTTGAGGTGTTTCATGTGGAGCAGTATTTGGTTAGGATCGCGCATTTCAGCGAAGTTATGTGGGGATATGACCTTGCGGGTTAGATTCGTGTGTTCTATTTCCATGATGTGAGTCGGGTTCTCGGCCTTGTGTTGTGATGGTACTGGTGAGCTTGAGGTATCGCTCTTTCATTTGAGTCATTTTTTTCATGATATGAGTATATTCAGACTGTTGCTTATTGGTGCGCGTATTGTGCAAGTTGTGGCTTAGGCCTGTATTGATGTGTCATGTCACCAGAGTAGTGTGTTGGATTAGATGAGATCGTGGTGATCTTTAATGAATACAACGGATTCGATTGCAGCATGTTAGAAGGATAATATCGAGGTTCGGCCCAGAAATTTGCTATGGTCTTTGCCAAAAGAGAAGTGGCTTCATGATTTGGTAGATCTGAGAAATGGTTATGGCTTACTGCATTTTTTATTCATCATTGGCAGTATATGAAAGCATTGGAATGAGACTTTAGTTGATAAGAGGTTTTCTACCGGTATTCGGTTGTTCGGTGCAGCTGCTGTGATTAGAAGTTATCGCTACAAGTGTTTGAGTTGGGTGGTATATCATGTAATTGCACCGGAGGTTGCAGGTATGGGTTATTACAGCTGGTTCAGGCTTATTCAGAGTATAGATGTGAGATTCTGATCTTGTGGATGATTTCGGAAGTGGAAACGTGGTTCTAAGGTTTATGGGCTAGGTTGGATTGTGAAATTTCAGTTGCATTATGTCATCGGACCTATAGGAGATAGGGTGACGTGGGATCACCCCCGGGTATATGCATGGTAAGTCTATTCAACAAGTGGTTGGCTTTCGGAACAACTCTGGGCACGTTCGAGGACGAACGTATGTTTAAGTGGGGGAGGATGTAACGACCCGACCGGTCGTTTAGAGCTTTTGCACTTTGCTCGCCAGTTCTCGGGCATGAATTGCCCCGTGTAGTATATTATGACTTATGTAAACCGTTGGTTTTGGTTTTCAGGGTAATCGGAATGAATTTGGAATAACAGTTCTCAGTTTGAAGCTTGAAATTTGAAAGGTTTGACCAAGATTTGACTTGTTTGTATATGATCTCGGATCGCAAATTTTATGATTTGGTTAGCTCCGTTAGGTGATTTGGAACTTAGGAGCGTGATCGGAATGCATTTTGGAAGTTCATGGAAGGTTTAGGCTTGAATTGGCGAAATTAAGATTTCGGCGTTTTCTGGTTGATAGATGAGATTTTGATATAGAGGTCGGAATGAAATTCCGGAAGTTGCAATAGCTTCATTATATCATTTGGGAAGTGTGTGCAAAATTTCAGGTCATTAGGACGTGGTTTGGTTGGGTTTTTGATCAAAAGCATATTTCGGAAGATTTTTAGAAACTTAAGCCTGAATCTGATGTGTTTTGGGTGAATTGATGTTAATTGAGGTGTTTTGATGATTGGAACAAGTTTGAATAAGGTATTGGGTTATGTTTGTGCTTTTGGTTTAGGTCCCGGGGGCCTCGAGGTGATTTCGGGTGGTCAATGGAGAGATTGGAATTTTGTTGCAGCGGCTGATATTGCTGCTTCTGGTATTTTCGCATCTGCGGATTGGTGACCGCAGATGCGGCGCCGCAGATGCGGGTGGGTTAACGCAGAAGCGAAAAGTGGGTCAGATGAGCAATTTCCGCAGAAGCGTTCAAGATGGCCGCATCTGCGAAGCCACAGAAAAAGTTATATCGCAGATGCGATTTTGGGGCCTTAAGTGAAAAATCGCAGAAGCGGTGGTTTGGCCGCAAATGCGGTACCGCAGAAGCGGGTTTTGGACCGCAGATGCGGAAAGTCCTGTGCAGACCATATATGTTATTTCATTTCGCGATTTTGGATTATTTCACCATTGTTGCCTTCGACCTTGGAGCTTTTTGGGCGATTCTGAAGAGAGAAATCAAGAGACTTCGTTAAGTTAAGGAATTTTGGACCTAAAACTCAATTCTATGGTTGTATTTCATGAATTTAGGGCTGTAATTAAAGGAATTAAAGGGCAAAAATGGAGGATTAGGGCTTGAGATTTAAGAGACCTTTGAGTGGGGATTTGAGGGGCCATATGAGGTCCGATTTTGATGTTCTTGATGTGTATGAACTCGTATTAGGATGAGGATTCTATTGATGTGAAAATTTCTAAGTTTTGAGAAGTGGGCCCGGGGCTCGGATTTTGCTAATTTCGGGATTTGTGCCCGTTATTGATTGTTTTCGCTTGGGCTTTGTTCCCTTGGCATATTTTGACGTCCTCGTTCTGATTTTGGATAGATTCGACGCGCGTGGAGGCCGATTCGAGGGGCAAAGGCATCGCGAGCTAGAGAATTAGCCGGTTCGAGGTGAGTAATGATTGTAACTGATGTTCTGAGGGTTTGAAACCCCGGCTTGCACATCGTAGTGCTATATTGAGGTGAGGCACACGCTGGACAACGAGCGTGGGGTCGTGCACTATTGGGTACTGTGACTTGGTCCGTCCCGATTGATGATTTTATCGCGTATTTGACTGAAATCTATTTGTTATCATCATTATTTGGGTTGCGTGCCATATTTGGGCTTCGTGCCAACTATTTGAACCCTTCGGGGATTTTTGTTGATATTTCCTCACTGTTTTGACTTTATACTTGAACTCAGTCATGATATTTTCCACTGTTTTCAAAACTCAGCCATGTTCACTCATTTTTAATACTCAAATGATATTTAAATGATGTTTTGGGCTGAGAAACACTGTTTTACTGTTGCCCGAGAGGCTTATGTGATTTTTGACTGAGTAAGGCCGAGGGCCTGCGTTGTAAGGATATCTTTTGGGTCGGGCTGCACGCTGCAGTGGTGATACATATCTTTTAGGTCGGGCTGCACGCCGCAGCGGTGATACACTGATACTGATTATGAGGCCAAGGGCCTGAGATTGTACGCCACGAGGTGGCTTGATATTGATATGAGGTCGAGGACCTGTTTATGATGCCACGAGATGGCTTGATTATGCGCTTGGGCCGTAAGGGGCCCCTCCAGGAGTCTGCACACCCCCAGTGAGCGCGGGTACCCGGTGTGATGTGAGATATAGCCCGAGGGGCTGGTATTGTTCTATGTGATTGCCCGAGGGGCTGGTACTGTTCTGAGATATTGCCCGAGGGGCGGATTTGTTGACATTGTGCCCGAGGGGCGAACCTTATGTGTTTATCTTTCTTATTTGCCTGTTGTTTACTTGCTTAATTGTGTATTTGTGCCCGAGGGGCGGATTTCTGTGCTTATCTGCACTAGTTGTTCTGCATTCATTTGCGCAACTGTTGAAAAAGTTATTTTCAAAAGAGTTTAAACTCAGCTAAGATGTTTTAAAGGATTTTACAGCTTCATTGCTTTCTTACTGGTTTTGAAACCCCTTCTATACAGCATGTTGATGCTCTTTTCGTGATTTCTTATCACTCAGTCTTTATTTATACTGAGTTGGCAGTACTTATTTTACTCCCTGCACCTTGTGTGCGGATTCAGGTATTTTCTGAGCTTGGTGGCAGTTGTCATTGGAGTTAGAAAGGTAGCTGCCTGGCGATCACGGCTCTGCTTTCTCCCTCTTTATTCCTCCTTATGTATTATTGAAATCTTCCGACCATTTCGGTCTTGATGTGATTAGACGATTGTAGTAGATGCTCATGACTAGTGACACCCCGGTTTGGGCTGTGCTTGGGTTGTACTTCCGCATTGTTATGATATTATCCACTGTTTAGCATTATTAAATCATGTTTTAGCCTGTTGTATTGCTGTTTAGCTGTTTAACTTCGAATTGGGGATGTGTCGGCTGGCCTTGTCTTCACGAGAGGCGCCATCACGACCGGGTCTGGGTTTAGGGTCGTGACTGAGATGCATCACAATAAACTGTATATGGCCCTGAACCTGTGGGCAAAACCAATACCGGTGCCGTAGTCAAAGCTGTTTTGAGCTTCTGAAAGCTCGCCTCACACTCGTCCGACCATCTGAACTGGCACCCTTCTGGGTCAACCTGGTCATCGGGGTTGCGATAGATCAAAACCCCTCCACAAACCGACGATAGTAGCTTGCCAACCCCAAGAAACTCCGAATCTCTGTAGCTGATGCTGGTCTAGGCCAGTTCTTGACTGCCTCAATCTTCTTCGGATCAATCTGAATACCCTCTATTGATACAACATGACCCAGGAATGCAACTGAACTCAACTAGAACTCACACTTTGACAACTTAGCATACAACAGACTATCCCTTAGAGTCTGAAGAACCACTCGAAGGTGCTGCTCGTGCTCCTCCCGGCTGCGGGAATATATCAAAATATCATCAATGAAGACTATTACGAACGAATTCAGATAAGGCATGAACACTCGGTTCATCAAATCCATAAAAGCTGCTGGGGCATTTGTCAACCCGAATGACATCACCAAGAACTCATAATGCCCGTACCGAGTGCGAAACGCTGTCTTAGGGACATCGGATGCCCTAATCCTCAACTGATGGTAGCCAGATCTCAAGTCAATCTTTGAAAATACCTTGGCGCCCTGAAGCTGATCAAACAAATCATCAATCCTCGGCAACGGATACTTATTCTTGATCGTAACCTTGTTCAATTGCCAGTAATCAATGCACATTCTCATCGACCCATCCTTCTTCTTAACAAACAACACCGGCACACCCCAAGGCGAAACACTAGGCCTAATGAAACCCTTCTCAAGCAAGTCTTGCAATTATTCCTTCAACTCTTTAAACTCAGGCGGCGCCATACGATACGGCGGGATAGAAATGGGTTGAGTGCCCGGAGCCAAATCAATGCAAAAGTCAATATCCCTGTCTGGTAGCATACCCGGCAGGTCTGAAGGAAATACCTCAGGAATCTCCCGAACAACGGGCACAGAATCAATATAAGGGACCTCAGCACTAGAATCGCGAACATAAGCCAAATAGGCCAAACACCCCTTCTCGACCATACGTCGAGCCTTCACATAAGAGATAACACTAGGGGTAGAATGACCAGGAGTCCCTCTTCACTCTAAACGAGGCAAACCCGGTAAGGCTAAGGTCACAGTCTTGGCATGACAGTCCAAGATAGCGTGGTAAGGTGATAACCAGTCCATCCCCAATATAACATCAAAATCAACCATGTCCCGGAGCAACAAATCTACACGAGTCTCAAGACCCCCAATCACCACAATACAAGAACGATGGTCTCGATCTACCACAATAGAATCACCCATCGGTGTAGACACATATACAGGGGCACTTAAGGAATCACTAGGCATGACCAGATACGGTGCAAAATAAGATGACACATAGGAGTAGGTAGACCCTGGATCAAATAAAACTGAAGCATCTCTGCCACAAACCAGAACAGTACCTGTGATAACTGCATCGGAAGCCTCAGCCTCAGGCCTGGCTGGAAGAGCATAACATCGGGGCTGGGCCCCACTACCCTGGACTACATCTCTGCGACAGCCTGCAGCTGGTTGGCCTCCACCTCTAGCGATCTGAGCTCCACCTCTAGCACCTCTACCTCCACCTCTAGAACCTCTACCCCCACCTCTAGCTGGCTAGCGAGCTGTGGAACACCTGGTTCCTGAACCATAACACGGGAACCCTGCTGCTGCGACTGGGTACCCGCCAATCTCGGACAAGCCCTCCGAATATGACCATACTCACCACACTCATAGCATCCACCTGAGTGTTGCGGCTGAGGAAACTGAGACTAACCCCGGCGACCTGAATGACCACCCCAAAAACTCTGGAGCGGCGGTGCACTGATAGGAGCTGGTGGTGCACGTAGGGATGCTGATCAGAATACTGCATATGAGAACCACGGCCACCTGAATCACCGTGAGAAACCTGAAGTGCTGACTGAAAGGGCCTAGGAGGATGGCCTCTACTATACGAATCCCTGCCTCCAGACGAGGCACCACTGAATCTGCCTGAATGACGGGGTCTCTTGTCCGACCCATGACCACCTCCCTGCAACCGAACCATCTCCACTCTCCTGGCCACATTGGCTGCCTCCTGGAAAGTAATCTCACTCCCAGTCTCCATAGCCATCTGAAGTCGAATCGGCTGAATAAGCCCCTCAATGAACCTCCTTACCCTCTCTCTCTCTCGGTGGGAAGTATGATAAGAGCATGACGAGCCAAGTCGATGAATCTGGTCTCATACTGACTAACAGTCATAGAACCCTGCTGGAGACGCTCAAACTGCCTTCGATATGCCTCTCTCTGAGTGATGGGGAGAAACTTCTCCAGAAATGGCTGAGTGAACTGCTCCCAAGTCAGAGCTGGTGATCCGGCTGGTCTAGCCAAGCAATAATCTCTCCACCAAGTCTTGGCGGATCCAGATAAGCGAAAAGTAGCAAAATCGACCCCATTGGTCTCAACTATCCCCACAGCTATCTAGATAATCCTGGGCATCCTCAGAAGATGCACCGCTGAAAGTAGTAGTGAAGAGCTTGGTGAAACCCATCCAACCTCCGCAAAGCCTCCAAAGACGTAGCTGATCTATCACCGGTCTGTGATGTTGTTCGGCTGAAGAAGCGGTACGTGACCTCACCATTCGCGGAAGAACAGAGTAGAAATTCAATTAGCATTGAGGAACCAAACCGCACGACAGGAAAGAATGGATGTGAAGTTTCGCGGAAGTGGGCTCGCATTCGCGGAGCACTAACTCCTCGAGCCTTCGCGTTCGCGTCCAGGTGGTCGCGTTCGCGTAGGGTAAAATGTGAACCCCTCCCCCAGGCCTTTAACCTTACGCGTTCGGGAGTGCTTGGTAGCGTTCGCGAAGGTATCCCCCCTTTAGCCTCGCGTTCGCGTCACCAGCTTCGTGTTCGCGAAGAAGAAATTTAGCACCTGGGAGATTTGCCTTATGCGTTCGCGAGTGGGCCCACGCGAACGCGTACGCGAAGAATTAAATCCCTGGGCACTGAACATCAAAAACCTGCAACTTTTTATGAGTTCAAAACCTTCCGAAATACATCCGAAACTCATCCGAGCCCTCGGGGCTCTAAACCAAACATACGTACTAACTCAAAAACATCATATGAACTTATCCGTGCGATCAAATCGCCAAAATAACCTCTTAAATAACGAATTAAACCTCAAAATCAATGAAATTTCTCAAAACTTCTTTAAACATCAAATTTTGCATTTAAGGTCTGAATTACATTAAATGGATCCCGTTTCTTACCAAACTTTACCGAAAATACATATAAATTATATTGAACCTTTACCGGGCTCCGGAACTATAATATGGGCTCGATGCCACAGGTTTCACAAAATATTTCACTTTCAAAAACCTTTATATTTTTCATAAAACAATTTCTTCTAAAAAAATCATTTCTCGGACTTGGGACCTCGGAATTCGATTCCGGGCATACGCCCAAGTCCCATATTTTTCCACGGACCCTCCGGGACTGTTAAATCACGGGTCCGGGTTCGTTTACCCAAAATGTTGACCGAAGTCAACTTAAATGCATTTTAAGCCAAATTTCAATATTTTCACAGATTTTTCACATAATAGCTTTCCGGCTACGCGCCCGGACTGCTCACTCAAATCAAGGTAAAGCTAAAAGAGGTTTTTAAGGCCTCGGAATGTAGAATTCATTTTAAAAATAAGTGATGACCTTTTGGGTCATCACACTGACCATTTTACCTTTTTATTTTGGTCCAAAATAAGTGTCCATTTACATAATCAAGAAGGAATTAATTTTATTTTCCCAAAATTTGCCCTTATTTACATATTTCAATGTGTCATGTTAACAATTAATTAAGGTTAATTTAGTGAATACATCTTTTTTTCTCTAGGAGTTCGTATTTCCGTAATGGGTGCGCCAAAGATAAAATGGCCACTTATTATGGACCGGAGGGAGTAAATAACTTTCCGATAATAAACTTTTGGAAACAAAAACAGAACACTGGTACTACACATAATCGTCTAATTAGTGCTGTTTATTGTGAAAAATTTATCCATAAAACTAGTTGAATATGTTACCTTTGCATCTTGTAAAATCAACTCTATGGAATATGGTATTTCAGGCTTGAAATGATTCGGGATTTTTCCCATGCGAAGGACTCTAACTTTGAGATTCCTTTGCATCGAGTTGCTTGAATTTGATTNGAAACTGGTAAAACACGAATTAAACAAAAGATTAAACTAAAAGAGAACAGAATTATGAACTAAATCACAACTAATTTCAATAAAACGAGAATTAAACTAAGACAGTAAGAACTAAAAGAGATAGAAATAATTTTGAAAAGAACTTACTGTTTTTCCTTCTTCTTGAATGATTTATCGAAGTTGATTTTTTAATTAATGTTGCATGTTCATAAAACATATAACATTAATTAAAAAATCCTTCGAATTCTTGAAAATTTAGACAGTCCACTTTTCGAAACCCTAGATCTAAAATTGGAGAAATTTCTTTGAAATTTGGAAAGCTTTGGTTTGGGATTAAGGATGAGGAGGGTGAGGAGGTTGTATGGTGTTAATTTGGAAGTTATTGGATGAGTTTGTGTGTTGGCCGGAAAATTTCGATCTAAAATTCGAAGCGTTTGGCCAGGATTTGGGGGAAGTGGTTTTGGGGGTTGGAAAGAGGAGGAAGAGAGGAGTAAGGGGTGTATTTTTTGAGTGGTTTGGAGCTTCGCCGCCGGCGGACGGCGGAGGGATGGCGGTAGGCGGTGGGGAGACGGTGGGCGGTGGTGGTGTTACGCCGGCGATATCAGGGTTTGTGAGAGATGGTGAGGCAGGGGTTCTGGGGGGGGTGGTGGCTATGTTTCAGACATTTATATATTAATAGTTGTGGACTTCTCGTCCGTTGGATCAACAATCCTAGACGGCTGAGATTAATTGGAGGCGAAACGACGTCGTTTATAGGGGAGGGGTCTGGACCGGATGAGATTTGGGCTTGGACTAAGATTGGACGGTTTGGTTCGTTTGGGCTTTGGATTTTATGATGGGTTGGCCCAAAATGGGGCATTTTATTAACATACTCAAATTCTTTTTTGATTTTCTTTTCATTTTTCTCATTTTTTCAAATTCTTGTAAAAAATACAAAATTAAAAATAATTAACAGATCTGATTTAATTCTAAAATTAAACTAATTAATTTTTAAAATCAACTAAATCCTAATTTTAAAAGAATACTAAGGAAAAGATCAAAATTAAAAGTAAAAATGCAAAAGGACTATTTTTGTTATTTTCTTCCATTTTTGTAATGTTAATTAACTAATAAAACTAAAAATACTTAAATGGGGTGCTAAATGCAAATACACTATTTTTTTTTTGTATTTTTATGAATTATATCAAACTAAGAATGCACATAAAAATGCAAACAAACACAAAATTATGCAATCAAATCCTAAAAATCAAATAATTAACGAAAAAATCCTAATTTTATGTATTCTATAGGAATAATTCAAGCGAGGCAAAAATCACGTGCTCACAGTATTTAACCTGCTGACAATTCAAACATCGAGCCACATATGCAACGATATCCTTCTTCATTCTCCTCCACCAATAATGCTGCCACAAATCCTGATACATCTTCGCGGCGCCAGGATGAATAGAGTACCGGGAGCTATGGGCTTTCTCTAAAATCAACTCTCGAAGACCATCCACATTAGGCACACAAACTCGACCCTGCAATCTCATAACTCCATCATCACCTAAGGTAACCTGCTTGGCACCTCCGTGCTGCACCGTGTCTCTAAAGACACACAAATGGGGATCATCCTACTGCCGATCTCGGATACACTCCAATAATGAAGAATGAGCGACTGTGCAAGCTAACACACGGCTGGGCTCAGAAACATCCAACTTTACGAACTGATTGGCCAAAGCCTGAACATCCAAAGCAAGCAGTCTCTCACCGACCGGAATATAAGCAATACTATCCATACTGACTGACTTCCTACTCAAAGCATTGGCCACCACATTGGCCTTTCCCGGATGATATAAGATGGTGATATCATAGTCTTTCAACAGCTCCAACCACCTCCTCTGCCTCAAATTCAACTCATTTTGCTTGAACAAATACTGCAGACTCTCGTGATCCGTGAACACCTCACACGCCACGCCATACAGATAATGCCTCCAAATCTTCAACGCGTGAACTATGGCTGCTAACTCCAAATCATGAACCGGATAGTTCTCTCATGAATCTTCAACTACCGCAAAGTATAAGCAATGACCTTGCCATCATGCATCAACACTGCACCAAGCCCAATGCGAGATGCATCACAATAAACTGTATATGTCCCTGAACCTGTGGGCAAAACCAACACCGGTGCCGTAGTCAGAGTTGTCTTGAGCTTCTGAAAGCTCGCCTCACACTCGTCCGACCATCTGAACTGGGCACCCTTTTGGGTCAACCTAGATACCCTCTGCTGACACCACATGACCCAGGAATGCAACTGAACTCAACCAAAACTCACACTTCGAAAACTTGGCGTACAACTGCCCCTCAAAGTCTAAAGAACCACTCTAAGATGCTGCTCGTGCTCCTCCCGGCTACGGGAATATATCAAAATATCATCAATGAAGACTATCACGAACGAATCCAAGTAAGGCCTGAACACTCGGTTCATCAAGTGTTGGGGCATTTGTCAACCCGAACGACATCACCAAGAACTCATAATGCCCGTACCGAGTGCGGAAAGCTGTCTTAGGGACATCGGATGCCCTAATCCTCAACTGATGGTAGCCAGATCTCAAGTCAATCTTTGAAAATACCATGGCACCCTGAAGCTGATCGAACAAATCATCAATCCTCGACAGCGGATACTTATTCTTGATTATAACCTTATTCAATTGCCGGTAATCAATACACATCCTCATCGATCCATCCTTCTTCTTAACAAACAACACCGGCGCACCCCAAGGCGAAACACTGGGTCTAATGAAACCCTTATCGAGCAAGTCTTGCAACTGGTCCTTCAACTCTTTCAACTCAGGCGGGGCCATACGATACGGCGGGATAGAAATAGGCTGAGTGCCCAAAGCCAAATCAATGCAAAGGTTAATATCCCTGTCGGGTGGCATACCCGGCAGGTCTGAAGGGAATACCTCCGGAAACTCACGAACAACGGGCACAGACTTAATAGGAGGAACCTCATCACTAAAATCACGAACATAGGCCAAATAGGCCAAACACCCCTTCTCGACCATACGCCGAGCCTTCATATAAGAGATAACACTACGGGTAGAATGACCAGGAGTCCTTCTCCACTCTAAACGAGGTAAACCCGGCAAGGCTAAGGTCACAGTTTTGGCATGACAGTCCAAGATAGCGTGGTAAGGTGATAACCAGTCCATCCCCAATATAACATCATAATCAACCATGTCCAGGAGCAACAAATCTACACGAGTCTCAAGACCCCCAATCACCACAATACAAGAACGATGGACTCGATCTACCACAATAGAATCACCCACCGGTGTAGACACATATACATGGGTACTCAAGGAATCACTAGGCATGACCAGATACAGTGCAAAATAAGATGACACATAGGAGTAGGTAGACCCTAGATCAAATAAAACTGAAGCATCTCTGCCACAAACCAGAACAGTACCTGTGATAACTGCATCGGAAGCCTCAGCCTCAGGCCTGGCTGGAAGAGCATAACATCGGGGCTGGGCCCCACCACCCTGGACTACATCTCTAGGACGGCCTGCAGCTAGCTGGCCTCCACCTCTAGCGGTCTAAGCTCCACCTCTAGCACCTCTACCTCCACCTCTAGCGCCTCTACCCCCACCTCTAGCTGGTTGGGCGGGCTGTGGAACACCTGGTGCCTGAACCATAGCACGGGAACCCTGCTGCTGCGACTGAATACCCATCAATCTCGGACAAGCCCTCCGGATATGACCATACTCACCACACTCATAGCATCCACCTGAGTGCTGCGATTGAGGAAATTGAGACTGACCCTGGCGACCTGAATGACCACCCCGAAAACTCTGGAGCGGCGGTGCACTGATAGGGCTGCTGATCAGAATACTGCATATGAGAACCACGGCCACCTGAAGTGCTGACTGAAAGGGCCTAGGAGGATGGCCTCTACCATACGAATCCCTGCCTCCAGACGAGGCACAACTGAATCTGTCTGAATGAAGGGGTCTCTTGTCCGACCCATGACCACCTCTCTACGAAAGAACGATCTCCACTCTCCTGGCCACATTGGCCGCCTCCTAGAAAGTAATCTCACTCCCAGTCTCCCTAGCCATCTGAAGTCGAATCAGCTAAATAAGACCCTCAATGAACCTCCTAACCCTCTCTCTCTCGGTGGAAAGTATGACAAGAGCATGACGAGCCAAGTCGATGAATCTGGTCTCATACTGAGTGACAGTCATAGAACCCTGCTGGAGACGCTCAAACTGCCTCCGATAGACCTCTCTCTGAGTGATAGGGAGAAACTTCTCCAGAAATAGCTGAGTAAACTGCTCCCAAGTCAAAGCTGGTGATCCGGCTGGTCTAGCCAAGCAATAATCTCTCCACTAAGTCTTGGCGGATCCAGACAAGCGAAAAGTAGCAAAATTGACCCTATTGGTCTCAACTATCCCCATATTCCTAAAAACCTCATGACAACTGTCTAGATAATCCTGGGGATCCTCAGAAGATGCACCGCTGAAAGCGGTAGTGAAGAGTTGGTGAAACCTATCCAACCTCCACAAAGCCTCCAAAGATGTAGCTGATCTATCACCGGTCTGTGCTGCTGTTCGGCTGAAGAAGCGGTACGTGACCTCGCCATTCGCGAAAGGACAAGAGTAGATGTTTCAATTTAGCATTGAGAGAACAAAATCGCACGACATGAAAGAATGATGTGAATTTTTTCCTAACTCTGTAGCCTCTAGGGGATAAATATAGACGTCTCCGTACCGATCCCTCAGACTCTACTAAGTTTGTCTGTGAATTGTGAGACCTATGTAACCTAGAGCTCTGATACCAACTTGTCACGACCCGAATTTCCCACCCTCGGGAGTCGTGATGGCGCCTATTAGTGTGAGCTAGGCAAGCCAATTACTGAACAGATTACCTTTATCTATTTTTAAATTCGTTAACAGTTATAATTCAACAGTTAATAATCAACAAAATTTAACAAGCGGAAGACTTAATTTCAAGTTTAATAATGCTGCTAATACCATTACATGACAAAACTACCCAAGATTGGTGTCACAACTTTACATACTGTCTAAGATTACTACAAATAAAGGTCTGAAAGAAATAATACAACACTGTCTCTGGAAATACAAGAAAGAAACAGGAATAATAGCTAGAGGGAGACGCCAAGGCCTGCGGACGCCTGCAGGACTACCTTAGGTCGCCTGATGGACTAGAAGCAGCAACCTCACTGCGGTCCGAAATCCACAACACTGGGATCTGCACAAAAAAGTGCAGAGTGTAGTATCAGCACAACCGACTCCATGTGCTAGTAAGTGCCTACCTAACCTCGGCGAAGTAGTGACGAGGCTAGGACCAGACTACCAAATAAACCTATGCAGTTATGTCATATACAGCGGAAAGTAAAACAAAAATAAACAAGGAAAAATGGGAGGGGGAAAACATGCTTCGGGGAACATCAGGTAAAACAGAATATCAAGAGAATTATAAAGGAACCAAAATCCAACTACTAACAAGGATAAGGAAAACAAAGATAGAATTCACTTTCATTTCTCATCTTGTTGCAGGCGTGCAACCCGCTGCCATTTCAGGTATCTCGTTGCAGGCGTGCAACCCGATCCCATTTCATATATCTCGTGGCAGGCGTGCCACCCGCTCCCATTTCATATATCTCGTGGCAGGCGTGCCACCTGCTCCCATTTCATATATCTCGTGGCAGGCATGCCACCCGTTCCCATTTTATTTATCTCGTGGCAGGCGTGCCATCCGCTCCCATTTCATTTATCTCGTGGCAGGCGTGCCACCCGCTCCCATTTTATTTATCTCGTGGCAAGCGTGTTACCCGCTCCCATTTCATTTATCTCGTGGCAGGCGTGCTACCCGATCCCAGTTACAAATCAACAACAACCACAGAGAATCCCGGCAAGGGAACAAGAGCAATTTAATAACATCCCGGCAAGGGAACAAGAGCAATATAACAACATCCCGGCAAGGGAACATTAATATTTCAACAACATCCTGAAAAGGGAACAATAATATCAAAACAAACATCCTGGCAAGGGAACAATGATGATAGTAACATGTGAGGCACAATAAACCACAACGAAGTCATAACAATTATGATACAAGACTCACGGGCATGCTTGACACTGACGTATAGATACTCGTCACCATGCCTATTCGTCGTACTCCGCAATTAACACTAGCAAATAAGACACGACTCCTAATTCCTCAAGCTAAGGTTAGACCAAACACTTACCTCGAACTTCCACGGCCAACTCAAGCCTCAAACACCGGTTTTCCTTTTGAATTTGGCTCCAAATCAATCTAATCTAGACGTAATCGACTTAATATTATCAATAAACGCTAAACAATCCAATTCCAATGTTTAATTATAACTTTCCAATCATTCTTCCCAAAAAGTCAAAAATCGACCCCGGGCCCGCTTGGTTAAAACGCACGAGGTTCGGACCAAAACCCGATCACTGATTCACCCACGAGCCCGAATATATAATTCGTTTTGAAATCCGACCCCAAAACGAGGTCAAATTCTCAAATAATCAAAAAGCTCTAACTCTACCCAAATCCCTAATTTTCTACCCTTAATTTCATGTTTTAGGCCTAGAAATCTAGTGGGTGTTGATAAAAATGGAAGAAAACGAGCTTAGGATTACATACCTATGAAGCTATGGTGAAGTTCCTCTTCAAAAATCGCCCAAGAGGTGTGGAGAAGATGAAGTTTATGAAAAATGGTGGAATTCCCGTAATACATTCTGTTTTTTTGAACTTAAAAATAACTGGGCGAATTTGGTCTATGCGTTCGCGATAGTCTCATCGCGTTCGCGATGAGCTAGGCTTGAGAGACCTTCGCGTTCGTGGAAGTGGGCTCGCGTTCGCGGTGCACTAACTCCTCGAGCCTTCGCGTTCGCGTCCAGGTGGTTGCGTTCGCGTAGGATAAAATGTGAACCCCTCCCCCAGGCCTTTAACCTTACGCGTTCGCCAGTGCTTGGTCGCGTTCGCGAAGGGTATCCCCCTTCTAGCCTCGCGTTCGCGTCACCAGCTTCGCGTTCGCGAAGAAGAAATTTGGCACCTGGGAGATTTGCCTTACGCGTTCGCGAGTGGGCCCACGCGAACGCGAAGAAAAAATCCCTGGGCACTGAACAGCAAAACCTGCAACTTTTTATGAGTTCAAAACCTTCCGAAACTCACCCGAGCCCTCGGGGCTCCAAACCAAACATACGTACTAACTCAAAAACATCATATGAACTTATCCGTGCGATCAAATCGCCAAAATAGCCTCTTAAATAACGAATTAAACCTTAAAATCAATGAAGTTTCTCAAAACTTCTTTAAACATCAAATTTTGGATTAATCACGTCAAACGGATCCCGTTTCTTACCAAACTTTACCGACAATACATATAAATTATATTGAACCTGTACCGCGCTCCGAAACCATAATACGGGCCCGATACCTCAGGTTTCACATAACATTTCACTTTAAAAAACCTTTATATTTTTTTTTCCAGAAAATAATTTCTTTCAAAAATTCATTTCTCGGGCTTGGGACCTCGGAATTCGATTCCGGGCATACCACCAAGTCCCATATTTTCCTACGGACCCTCTGGGACCGTCAAATCATGGGTCCGGGCCCGTTTACCCAAAACGTTGACCGAAGTAAATTAATTCATTTTATAATCAAAATTTATCATTTTTTTACAGATTTTCACATATAGGCTTTCCGGCTACGCGTCCGGACTGTGCACGCAAATTGAGGTAATGCTAAAAGAGGTTTTTATGGCCTCGAAATACAGAATTTAATTTAAAAATAAGTGATGACCTTTTGGGTCATCACACAAAATTTTAAGGTTCTTCAAATTCTGCAAGGTGAATATGTGTGTTCACTGATACAATTATTTTTTGTATTCACCCAAGAGGTATTACAGAAAGGGGAAAGAAAATAGAGGTGGACGTATAAGGAGAAGTGTGTATAGAACTCTGGACTTTTATCGGGTTTAAGTACTTTGTTTAATTTCTGAAAAATCAAGGAACTAAATAAAGCACCGAGAGGGAAGAGAAGATCAATTGAGAAGCAAGCATATTTGGTGACCAAAGCAATCATATACTGTGCATTATCTATTTTTCTCTGTTGAACAATGAGTATAAATGAAGGAAGTGGAGGAATACGGCCCAAGTACTGAAGCTATTTTAGAGATTCAATTACTAGGTATTAATTTGGTAATAAAATTTAAGATGGGGCTTTAAAAAATCAAAAAACAAAAAAAAAGTTGGGGCTTAAGATGAAGCCATGTGTCTTAAAAAAATAGTCCGTTAGATGCGGGGGCACAAATACTAAAATGGGTAACGGTAGGGGTATATAGTGAAGGAAAGTATAATGGGGGGTACTAATAACTAATTTTCGATAGTACAAGGACATATTTGGCTCTTTTCCGCATAAAATAACATAAAAATTGGTTCCGAAAAAAGTTTGGCTTTTATAATGAATGGTTGTTATATAGGGATGTTTTTATACAATGGTACGTTGAATTACGGCCTTTCTTATAGACCTATATGAGTCCGGACCCAAAGTGTGGTATTTTTGGACTCAAAGCACAAACATAGGTGGAAAAACTACAACTTGTGACCATTTTATGTATAGCACATCGATTGCATGCGCTATACCTTAATGACACGTTTTTCCGTTAAGGTATAGCGCATGCAACCAATGCGTTATACCTGATTTTTAAATGTCGGTTAAAGTACAACTATAGCGCATATACAGGATGCGTTATACCTGAAGTTGAAAAGACATGTAGGTATAGCGCATCGCATATATGCGCTATACCTATATTAAAAATGCCCAGTCTTCTTCCTCGTGGACAGAAACAAAAAATGCCCCTCCGCCTCCCCATTTTTAAAGCTTAAACCTCCGTTGGAGCCCACCCATCCCCCAAAAATCGTGTCCCCTCATTATTTTAGCGAGCTAACACTCGATCCAAGGCGTAGTCGTGCAGTCGATATCTTCTATTGCTCGTTTCGGTGGTCAAATCATCAATTTTTCTCAATTCAAAAAACTCTAAAACGAGGTATTCCGACTCACTTTTGTAGTAAAACTCATGTATATAATTTACTAATTAGTTATTCTTACTGTGTTGCATGCTTTTTGTGATCGTTTTGATATAGTAATTTTTTATTTTTTATCTGGATTAGTTTATTTATGTGCAAAAAATTATGAAAATTGTTTATTTTGTTTGTTGAATAATTAGTGCTATATGTGACTTTAGTGTGGTACATATAATAATATGTGACTTTATTGTTGTTTAGTGCCCTTTAGTATTATGTTGTGCCTTATTGTTATGTAGTGCCCTTTAGCCTAGTAAAACTGATAATAAATTTTAGTTTACGTTAGTTGATTTTGTTTATGGCCATTTAGAGTAGTGTGACTTTAGTGCTCTTAGGATTCTTTAGTTTAGAATAAAAATTACGTGCCCTCATTAACTAACTCGGTTAGAGTACTCAATTATGGATTAAATGTATTACTAGATAACTATCAAATATTATATATGAATCATTAAATAATTAGTTGACATTACAAAAGAGACGTTGCCAGATTTTTGGGCAAGATATAAAAGTTAACAAACAAATCGTTACGAATGAAATAAATTGAATATTATTTAGTATTAAGTTTGTAGTATTTTTTATATGAATAATTATTAAATATATCTTGAAGTAAATATTTAATTCTATTATAACCCAAAAAATTTGAAAAAAAAATGTAGCGACCTGACCGGTCGTTTTGAGCCCTAGCGCGCCGTTCAGCAGTTCCAGGTCATGAGCATCTTCAATTCAGGCATTATGACTTGTACGCGTGGTCGGAATTAAATTTCGGGAAGTTCGGAGTTGACTTGGAAAGGAAATTCTCATTTCGGAAGCTTTAAGTTAAGAGAATTGACCAGGATTGAATTTCAGAGTAAACGACCTCGGAATAGGGATCTGAAGGTTCCAGCAGGTTCGTATGATGATTTCGGACTTGGGAATATGCTCGGATCAGGTTTTGGGTGACCCGGGAGTATTTTGGCGCCTATTGTGGAAGTTAGCATTTTGGAAGAAATTTCATAAGTTTGGGTTGAAGTGCATTTTAGTGTTATCGATATCCGTTTGGGATTAAGAGTCTGGGAGTAGCTCCGTATGGTGATTCTGGAGTTGGGAGCGCGATCAGAAGTGAATTCGGATGTTCGTGGAGCATTTTGGAGCCATTTAGCTAAGGATAGAAATTTGAAGGATTTTGAAAGGTTTGACCGGAGGTGGACTTTTTTGATATCGGGGTCGGAATCCGATTCCGAAAGTTGGAGCAGGTCCGTAATGTCGAATATGACTTGTGTGCAAAATTTAAAGTCAATCGGACGTGATTTGATAGGTTTAAACATCGAAAGTAGAAGTTTGAAATTCTACGGTTCATAAAGCTTGGATTGGACGTCGATTCGTGATTTTAGAGTTGTTTGATATGATTTGAGGCCTCGAGCAAGTCCGTAATATATTTTGGGACTGGTTGATATGATTGGTTGGGGTCCCGGGGGCCTGGGATGGATTCCGAGTGGTTAACGGATCGAAAATAGAATTTTGAGAAGTGCTGAAGCTGCTGCTTCTTTCATAACCGCACCTGCGGTTGGTGGACTGCAGGTGTGAGACCGCAGAAGCGGTCCATCTACCGCAGAAGCGGCCCAAAGGCCAGGCAGCCCAAGACCGTAGATGCGGCCCTAAATCCGCAGAAGCGAAAACGCAGAAGCGGTGGGCCTGTTCACAGAAGCGGTCTAGACCGCAGAAGCGGTCTTCTTTCCGCAGAAGCGCTAATCGCAGGTGCGGCCCAGGACCGCACATGCGGAAATCGCAGGGGGCAGTGGCCTTAATTTATTCGGGCTCTAGGCCATTTTTGCTCATTTTCACCCATTTTTTGGGCGATTTTGGAGCTCTTGGAGGGGTGATTCCACCCAGCATTTGTGAGGTAAGTTATTTCTAATTAATGTGAGTTTAATACTTGTGTTTTGGGTAGATTAACACATAAAAATTTGTGAAAATCATGGGAATAGAGTAAAACCTAGGGTTTTGTTAAAACAGGGTTCAACCACTAAATTTGTTGTAGAATGAAGTAGAAATCGTATATTCTTGATCCTTAGGTTATAAAGAACAACTTTCTTCGAAAAATTTAGGAATCCGGGCACGTGGGCCCGGGGTTGGATCTTAGGAAAATTGTGTTTAAGGGTGGGACATTTGCTTAAATAGTTGGAATATGATCTTGTAAGCTTATATTGACTGATTCCTACCTGGTTTATCTAGTTTTGAATCGTTCGGCTCTAATTTGAGGGTTCGGGCTCATTCTTGGTATTGGAAGTGCACATTGGAGCGAGCCAACGAGGTGAGTCTCATTTCTAACCTTGTAAGAGGGAATTGTCCCCATAGGTGAAATAATTGGTTATGTGCTCCTATTTGTGGGGGCTACGTACGCACGAGGTGACGAGAGTCCGTGCGTAGCTACTAATATGTGTAAGTCCGGGTAGTCTAGGACCTAGAAAGCATGCTATACTTGGAATATCTGTGGTCTTATTGACAATTGAATTTCCTAAATCCTATCGAATTGGTAAATGAATTTCTAAGAAGATTAAACTCCATTTTCTTGAATTGTTAAAAGAGTATTTGGCTTTTCCTTGGATAATTGTTCCCTGATAAATTCAGGATTGACTGATTGTCGTGTTTATTTATATTTGACCGCGTCGCATGTATGATTCGCGAGCGGGGTAATAGATGCATCTATGGTTCGGGCCGTACGACCTCGACATGAGTTGCGCATGCTTGTATTGCTTGCTTTGATATTTGTTGATACTAATATCTGCTCTCCCGACTTGAGAAAATTTGTTAATTAATGGATTATGAATCCGGAGACTTTTAATAAAGAGGAACTTTTACCTGTTTAGTAATTTACTTGAATACTGTTGTTCTTAATAAATCCGTGAGTCATCGCATTAATAATAATATTACTGGATCTTTAGTAAGTGTCGAAGTTGCCATCTCGTCTCTACTTCTTCAAGATTAGGCGGGAAACTTACTGAGTACACGTTGTTTTTATACTCATACTACACTTCTGTGCATTTTTGTTGCACAGGCACATGCGCCACTAGTGGCTTAGCAGGTGTAGCACCATGGTTGACACGGAGACTAGGTGAGCTGTATTTCCTCGAGGCGACCCGCAGCTAGTATAGTCTCTCTCAGGATTCTATTTATTTTCTGTCCAATTGTATTGCGGACAGCTGTTGTACTTTATTCCGTTTTTCTTAGCAATTGCTCATGCACTTTTGACACCGGGTTCTGGGATGGTTATGAAGTATTTTGTATTGATTGCTTATTATCTAATTTGATTTGAAGCAATTATCTTCTTAAATTGGTAAATTTTGAAGAAAAGTCGTAGTTTTCAAGAGTATTAAAATGAGAATTTAATTAAGTATTTTGGGTTGGCTTGCCTGACAGTGGTGTCCGGCGCCATCACGACCTTTAGTGGAATTTGTGTCGTGACAAAAAAAGAAGATGACAGTTCAAACAAAACCCTGCCGAATTTTAGTCAAACTAAGTAAGAAACTAACATATAAAATATCAATATAGAAAATTTATTAACCTAAGTATTTTTATATGAATAATTATAAAATATATCTTGATTAGTTATGAAAATTAAATATTAATTCTCTTATAACCCAAAAACATCTGAAAAAATAGATGACAGTTCAAACAAAACCATGTCGAATTTTAGTCAAAAAATATAAGAAACTAATATATAAAATAATAATATAGAAAATTTATCAACCTAAGTATTTGTATATGAATAATTATTAAATATATCATGATTAGTTATTAAAATTAAATATTTAATTCTCTTACCCAAAAATATCTGGAAAAAAAGATGACACTTCAAGCAAAACCCTGCCGAATTTTAGTAAAAAATGTATGAAACTAAAATTTAAAATAATAATATAGAATATTTATCAACCTAAGTAATAATATAGAATATTTATCGATTATATATTAATATAAAAATATCGCAATATATTTTAAAGATGTTAAACGATTAAACAAAAAAATACTTTAATTAATATTATTCAATTTACAGACATCCCCATGGAGCTTCCCCATGTGCATCCCGGACCTGCTGTTCGAGAGCTACTGTTGCTCCAGGGTGGCCATAGTCTTCACACATATGGGATGGACAGTTTTAGTCCCAAACCTTCCACCCCATACATATAGACGATTTTTGGGAGTTCATTAAGGACCACCCACTTTATCTCGGTACAGTTAGACGCCTTTAGTGGACAAGGTTTTACCTGATTATAGAGATCAGCAGGTTGCAGTTCGATTGGGCCCCTGATCATGGCTATGATAGAGTGGTGGCGACCGGAGACACACACATTTCATGTACCTATCAGCTAGGCTGCCATCACGCTAGAGGATGTGGAAGTTTTATTCGGGTTGCCCGTTGATGGTATGGCTGTTAGCTACACGAATGCTCTTAGGGACTATACGGGAGAGGACAATCTACATATGTTGCAGAGGCTCACCGATTTTCATCCTGCTGCGCTGACTACTTTGAGTGGTGCCATTCGATTGCAGTTGTCGCCCGTTAGGCAGCATCTGATGGCACTGCACGCGGAGATTACTGATGACTCACCGCCAGAGGCTATCCACCGAAAGACGAGGTTGTCGTTGTTGATGATGTTTGGTGGTATTCTATCCCCGAACACTTCGTGAAACCTAGTTAGCTTGCGATTTCTGCATCATCTGGAGTGGCTAGATGAGTTACCTAATTACAGTTAGGGTGGAGCTGTTCTAGCCTACCTTTATAGGCAGCTGTGCCGGTCGTCCATGGGAATCGTGAGAGACGGCGCCAGTTTTATACCGCTGTTACATGTGATAACAATCAATTCTTTTCATGATTGTAACAAAGATAGTAAAAAATGACTTAAATTTTACGTCCACAATCAATTTTAGGTTTGGGCCTGGGAGCGATTCTTGTAGATCCAGCCACCTATGTCACCGATAGCTCTAGATGCACCATCTCTACCGTTTCTACCACTAGCTAGGAGGAGGGTAGATAGGCGAGGCAATGCCCGTGAGGTCGAGGCTCGATATCATCTCCCTTATTACAGGGATCTGTTGGATTTACTTAAAGACGCTCAGGTACATATATAACTAAGTTTGTTTGATAATACTTGATCTGTCTTGCGTTTACTCATGTTTCTTGTCTTTAATAAATAGTTCATATGGAGGCCAGCGACGAGCTCAAAGTTGGATTGCTAGATTATTGCTCCCGCGATAGAGCTATGTGGATGTCTTCAATCCCACTTATATGTCTCGATATAGTCGAGCATCATGCCACCGAGTGAGTCTTTCGAATTTGGTCGACGCTAGCTTATACTTATTCCGCCTACTTGGCATTCCACACATTACCAGCGTGATGATCGCTGCAAGGTCGACCTAACATACTGGCCTAGCTAGAGGCCCAAATAGAGGATTGGGATCAGAAGTATGGCCTGATTCCGCTATACCCTTCACATGACCGTTTGTATGGGGAACATGAGTATATGGGTTGGTATCGCAGTATTACTCGCCTTTTGATCTGCAATCCCGTCCATCGCGTTGGTGGTCGGTACATTCCATACGCCGGGAGGCATGAGGCATGAGGCACTGGTATATTATTTGTTATACTTACTTATAATGTTACATTACTTTAACATCCTTCCTTAATTAATATGTTATATGCTATGCAGATTGTTGGCTTACACCGGTTCTACCAGTTGGGACCGGAGATACTACAACATACAGGCAACGAAGCGATAGTTATACACGGGCTTAGTCATTGGGTTACTGATCTTGCTGCTGACACATTGAGACGTGACCGAGAGGATGGGCGGTTAGGCTATGAGACTGCAAATGTGCTGATTGAGGAGTACCATCATGGGCCACACGTGGCCCCAGAACGTGGTAGACGTGGCAGGCATGGCCAGAGAGGAAGGGGTGGCCCACGTGGTCATGGTGGTCGGCGAGGACGGGGTCCCCAGCAAGGGGGTGTTGAGGCACCCATGGAGGATATTAGAGATGATCAGTCGGGTGACTACCTTGATCCATACAATGCTCCTCATGATATGTCGCCATTCAGCTATCATCTGTCACCAGGGCCTTCACAGTTGACCCCGTCAGCATCGCGGGCACCGCCATTAAGCAACATGATTGCGATCAGTATTTTCCTGATCGTCCAGATCCATCGGGGGTTGTTGAGGATCGTTTGATATGAGAGGTGCATAGTGGACGACGACTGAGTTATGGCTCATCATCGAGGGCTGCTCAGGATCTTTCAGGCACAAATAGGGATGTCGCATCTTCATCTACTCCAGTGCACCTCAGAGTTCCAACAGAGCATTGTGTGGCTATTTAGGCGCATGTTTGTTTGTATTACTATTACTTCAATTTGTTTTTACTTTATAAATTCAGTAATATATCAAATGTTTATATTTTTTTAAAGATTTCGTCATCACCCGTCACAGAGGCTACACTGTGTGATACTTGCTTGCCGGAGACGATGATCTTATTCAGGATCCCGCTGCGACCATGGTATGTGATCTCGTCCAAGTCACACCTCTAATTAAGGTTATGAAACGGTCGATGCAATAGTAATACCCAATAAGGAGTCGGGGTCGATTTTCCACAGGGAGCTATGAGTGGGACTTAGGGGTATATATTGTAGTGTATGAGCTTGAACTATCTCAATTTACACTTCCACAAATTTGAGTTGTTTCTATGTCTAGATTAAACTAAGAGTTCAAGATTAAGAAATTAAACTAGGAAATTGTTATTGTTTTAGTTGTTTTTCAAATGTGTATTGAACAAAATGGTTGATAAAAATATCAAGTCGGGTTTTACTATCTCTAGGTTCAACCCTTTAATTGGGCTTATCAATCTCTTGATTGACCCAATTTCTTGTTAGCCAAGTTTTCCTAGACTAAGTCTCTCTTTCTCAAGTAGAGACCAAGTCAAATTGGCATGAACTAATGTTTGCAACCATTAATTCTACAATTAAAAGCAAGAACAATGATAAATAATAAACACCCAACCATAAACAAGCAATAAATCAAACACCCATTAAGATTACACTCTAGGTCAGTACCCTAGTGAAAATCTAGCTACTCATGCTTAAAATAGAAGAAGTAGAAGAAGAAATGATAATTAAACCCATATTGATAATTAAAATGATGAAATCAATGTCCAAAAAGCTCAAAATAGCAAAAACTACTAAAAAGAGTAAAAGAATCTGCTACTGTAGCAGCTTATGTCAAAACTTCACCTAAAAAAGTAAAATTCTTCTATTTATACAGGAATGGAAATTTCGGACAAAAATACCCTTTCAGAGGTTATGCGGCCGAACAATTCCATGTGCGGTCTGCACTTTTCTTCAGTCTTGACAAGATTGGAAATATGCGGCCACACAATTCCAAGTGCGGCCCGCATTTTTTTCCAGTCTTGATAGGATTGGAAATCTGCGGCCGCACTGCTCTCTTTCTGCAGTCCGCATAATAATGTTTGCGGCCACGTAGCTTTTCTTTTGCGGCCGCACAATAATTGTGCGGTCCGCACTTTTGTTGGACTTGGGATGCAGGTTCTCTGAACTTTTGCTCTGACCCAGTTTCTGCGGCCGCACATATCATGTGCGGACCGCACTTTGCACATTTCTCTAATGGGAATTTCTTCAAAACTTGCGGCCGCAGATAATATTTTGCGGTCCGCACTTCTGAGCTTTTGTTCCCTTTTTGTCCTTGAGTTCAGATTACTCCTTCTTGAGTTGGATTTATCTCGGGAGTTCATCTTCCAATATCCCTGCAATTAAGCATAATTCATCAGTTTTTAGGAACATAAACGCTTTTGGACAAAAATGAAAGCTAAAAGAAGCTAACAAGTAGTCAAAATCCCCACTTATCAGTATGACCATTAATTTTTTTTAATAACACGCACGTTAGTATTCTATATTTCATATACTAAAAGATCTTATTATTTTGTAGGTTACTGATAGCCAAACGGCCGCTTTTACTGAGCATGCCAGCCTTACTGACGATCGTGCTGCAATGCATTCTCCGATAAAAAGGTGAGGATGATCCTGATATTGTAGCCGGGCGAGATGGTATGCGAATCAGGCCAGCCACTGCTTTAAAGCATACAAGTTGTGGGACTCATTGATATGTATTTTGAGTTGTATATATGATATTAAATATCTAATAGTAAAAGAATTGATGTTTTACAAAATTTGCGCAGACGTTGGACGTAGAACTCCTATATTGTTGTAGAAATCAAGCAAGTGGTCTTATTGATGATAGCGATGAAATACGAGAAATGTGTGTCAACTGGGGCTTAGATTATGATGCCCTCGGTCCGCACGAATGCGTACAAGATATTGATGAAGAAGATGAAGACAAGGATAATGAAATAGTGCCAGACAGTGACGATAACGGCGAATGAAATTGTTATTTATTTGTTGAAGTTATTTTTAAGTTTTGTATTGAATCTTCAATGCTAAATGTCAATTAGATTTAAGCCTATTAGAAATTTTATTTTATTTCATAAATATTGCAAAGAATACCATTACAGACATTTAGTACAACAAAAATATTGCAACAAAATACTAAGTTTATCCTTGAAAATTGGACACATTGGATGAACATCCACCGGGAGCTGAATTACCAGTGCTTTCCAAACCAAATGAAGGACATTTAAGGCGATCGTGTCCTGTTTGGAAATATACCACATTTACGCGCATAAACGGTCTCACCAACATCTATTTGCACTTGCCGGTGACACATATAATCCGTGTTTCACACTATTTTAAATGGTCGCAGCGGCCAATAATGCTAAGCACCCACTGGTTGCAAGTGGCTACTATAGGTGTTTTACGTATGCAGCAACACTATATTCTTTATCAACGTGCGTCGTCGCCGCAAAACCTGTATGTTGAAAGCACTTCATGGCATGTGAGCATGGCAAGTGATAGATGACCATTTCCCACACGAACATAATCTTCTGGATTCATTGATGGTGTGGGTATTATTCCAAAAATGTATGCCACTGTGCTCACTTCCTATATTGCTCAAATCATTTCATCGGCTGTGGCATAAATTGAACACCCCTTGTTCAACATGGACGATGCACTTCAGGATCTTTCAACAAACCTCTCTGCCATCTGCTTGAATGATATCCGCACCAGTGACAAGCAATCCACGGGCAGACATCTACAACCCGTCGAAAGACTCTGACACGTTTGTAGTCAAAATTACCCATCTTCTACCACCATCCTTATGAAAATTCTACTTATAAAGCTAATGTCGCATCAACCAACGATAAGCTCATGGGTCTTCCTGCCTAATCAATTCCATTCGCCTCCTGATTTACACTCTTGATGATCTGTTGCAACCATCCACAATAAATCATGTAAGCTTTTGTTGGGATGAGCTTGATAGAAGTTGGCCTTCAAGTGCCTAACACATTAATGGTGGTAGGTATACGGTTCCTGCCATTCATCCAAAGTCTGTACAGAACTTAAAGTACTACCAAGCCGATCAGATATTAGACAAATACCTGAACTTTGTCTGACAACGTGCTCCTTCAAGTGGTTCAAAAACCATGTCCAAGTCTCTTGACTTTCATTGGCACAAATAGCAAATGTGAGGGGAAATATACTTTCATTATCATCTACTGCAACGGCGATCAACATCTTATTATCATACTTTCCATAGACATGGGTGCCGTCTATGCAGATTATCGACTGACAATGCAAAAAATCATAAATGGTTGGTTTAAATGCCCATAACACATATCTGAATATGAATTCTGATATTCCCGGACTCCACTCAAGCTTCCATTCAACAATAGTCCCAGGGTTAAAGTGTTACAAAGCAGGCATGTACCTGGGTAGAGCGGCAAATGACTTATCGCAATTATCATAAACAATCTCAAACACACGTTTATGCCCGAGAAATAACTTTCTTTTGGTAATGGTACAACCATATACCAGGTGGACAAATGTTATACACTCTTTAATCTTGTACCTTATGGACGATTTAATATGCAGAATCAAGACGAGAAATAAAGTAAACATTCAAGTTAAAATGATTCACACTGAATGTGTCCATATCACATGTGTGGGTGCTAATGTATTTTCCCACAATCCACATAATTGTTTTCAAATTTCTCGCACGCAACATCCATCTAAAACCTTTAAATCATATATGACAAATAACCTTATATACTTCCGGAGATGACTCATGAACCTCGATCTCACGACACTCTTTTATAATGTACATTCGCACCACCCTGCTAAGGCGAGTTTTATCAGCAAAATGGATATTCTTTGACAGCATCGTTGGTCTAGATTCATCCCATATTAATGTCCAAATATCATCAAGATCCCTTGTGAGGGCATCCACATCAGACATAATGGGCAACTGATCAAGGTAAAGAATCGTCCTTGAATGAAAGGGCATATGGGACTCGTACACTCTGGGTTTAACAGGAGGTGAAGTCTGCATATATGGAGCATGCTCATTGGTGGCATCATGGTCCCTCGACAAATCAGGTTGCTCATTTTCATTCTCATCAGCAAATCGCGTTTCCTCATCATCGTCGCCCTCATCAGGGAAGGGTGTATCATCTCCAGACTCATCATCATTGTTGTCATAATCACTATCATCTTCCTGACTCTGTGCATCTGCCAGATCCTGGTTAAATATATTATCTTCGGACAATTGAGTAATGACAGGACCTTCAAGTTGCTCATTTTCACTGTACAACCAATAAAATAATGAGTTTTCCAAATTCATCCCAATATTATATATTAACTTTATCTCTTAACTTACAATTCATAATCTGTTGATATCCCATGATGCACATTATCGGGTTGCTGATGACTCCCGGGTGGACCACCATGATTTAAAATACCAAAATTGGGCATATTCTAACTGTCTGTTGGTTCATAACTTGTAAAATTCGTATATGGCCGGTACCCCTTTTGGAATATATGAGAGTTAGCACGAATATGATACATACAAAAAATAACAAGACAAGGAAAATTGAAGTTTACCACTCGGCATGTGGATTATGTAAACTTGGGGAGAAATTATATCCTTGCTCTTCATTCGACCGTGGAGATAAGTTTAGGGGCCAATCTCTTTTAAGCGGAACCTGTTCGGATAAAACTGCTCCAAAAATACCACCCGATGATTTAGGGTTATCCCTATTTTGCGAACGTCTTCAAACTTGACGTACATTTCCAGCATTTTTAACACAAGAAATTCTCGGCGTTAATCCGGAGTCCTCAAAAAATCTTTCAAAGTTTCATCGTTTTCGATGTTAAACTCAACATAACACGCAACCCCTTGCGGGGTAAGAAAATATGGATATCTTCCGGTTACTTTAATATTAACCGTACATGACCTCACACTCATTCTTTACATATCTATGATAATGAATATCGTACTCCATTGTAAGTGGCAACTTAACAATACAGTGTGGAGAACAACTATAGTGTATTGAGTTATTCTCCACGACAACCACACCCTCCCCTCCCACTCCCCCCAATATAATGCAACCCTAATTTTTCGCTCTTCAAACATTATGGCAAAATGCTGAAAAAGTTAAGTAAACAAATATTTCGGAATGAGTAAAGGAAAATAAAAAGGATGCAGAAGACTGACTTTTAGGAATCCTTAAAGAAAAAAGTTGTGCGGGGTACAATAATTGGAGGTATAGCGCATTAATTAAATGCGGTATATATATATATATATATATATATATAGCGCAGTAAAGCTATGGGCTATACCTACCAATTATTGTGGGTCAGTCAATAAAGAAGTATAGAGCATGCAATATCATAACGGACAAATGTGTCGTTAAGGTATAGCGTATGTCGTCCATGCGCTATACATAAAATGATCATCAATTTTTTTTCCACCTATTTTTGTGCTTTGAGTCCAAAAAAGCCACACTATAATTTCGGACTCGACTATGTTGAATTTTTCAACTTGAAAATCGTGAAACGCACAAGTACAATGTGCATTATATGACTGATCTCTTCTTACAATATTGGGAATGTATATGATGATTTTATTGTACTTATATATAGAGATAATTTAAAGAAGAATACATCAGTACTGATGTTTATCAATTGTAGAAAATTACTTGTTTTTCTTCAAAGTACCTACTCCATCTACTTTAAAAAGTTATTTGCTATTTTTTTTTTTTTTTTTGTAATGCGATTAACTTTTTAATAATATGATACAATTTAATCTTTGTAATTGTCAATATAAATAATTTTTGCATGCTTAAGTCTAAGCCAAAAATAGTAAGATGATTTATTTAATAACTTCAAATGTTTTATGTTAACTAAAAATACATTACTGGAATAATAGTTTTTTATCGTCTCCAATAGTTCCCAAGTTGTGAACAATGGAGTAAACACCTAATTTTTGTCAAAAAGACATCTCAGTTCTAAGCAATTTTCTAGCTTAACTATAGCAAATTTGGTTAGACTAGGTAGACAGACTTAATTTCATTTCAAATATGATTTATATTTAATTAATATTTAAGTTTTTTATGAAGAAGAAATTAAAGAAAATTAAAGAGTGATGCTTTAGAGAACTATCTTTTTTTCTTAGTTTTCATTTTGGTAACTTCAATTTGTTAATTTTGAATCATGGTGTATGACTAGTATAGTGTAACTTATTTTTGGTTAAGTGATTTTATTTGTAACATCTGAAAAAATGGATTTTTTTCCTCCCTATACAATATTTGAAACTTATTTACTAAAATTGTCCAAGTTTTGTATATTACCCGCCCTAAATAAATTTTCTTATAATTTATACACAATCCATTATTAGTGCCTTTGAGGAATTTAGTTACACATTTTCCTTTTTTTCTCTCCTCTCCTCTTTCCCTATCCTCTAACTAACCAGTGATGACCGTAACTTTGGTACTAATTTCCATAAATAAATTCTACAAAATTGTTCCAATCAAACCCCACATTCTGATATCTAAACAACAAATCGTATCGCTTCACTACCGACCTCATCTTTTCATACCACGGGATGCTCTTGTTTACACAAGAAAGTGACGCTATTATGACAAATTTCATCCTCAAACCTATCACCGGAGAACATGTTTCCTTCTTCATCCCGTATGGTCAAATTTGGGCATTTTTTCTCCATCCACTCGCCAAGGAATAACGTGATCTAGACAGTATGTCGAGAAAATAATAAACCATGTCGATTCAAATTGCTTAGGCTTAGCTCATTGTTGTCAGATAACTTGAATATCAGAACAGGCTGGAAAAAGCTTATCGAGTACCCTGAATTTCCTCATCTCCTATAATGAAAAGAGATGCTATTTATTGGATGATGATCAGTTAACATGTATATACAATATAAAACCCATACAATAATCTGGGTGTAATGTATATATAGTTTTTTGTATTTACATACTGTATTTCTATAAGAATCACTACTTTTGATGGAGGAGCGAGAAAGAGGAGAGAGAAAAAGTATGTGTAATGTGGTATGTCCATCTTTATGATACATCCACAACAATATACTATAAACTAAAAATAAATTTCATACAAGTAATTATACAGTATAGTACAATTTATTTACAACTTATCTACAAATTCATACATCATTCTTACCCAGATAAATACAACTACAACATTATACAACTTAAAAATAACTTTCATATAAATTTTATACAATATGTCTTTTGTCTGTATTTTGTATATGATTTGTATATATTTTGTAAGTGGTGTGTTCTTCTTCCTCTCTGAAATTCCAATCAAAACTTTCCCTCTTAAAATAATTTTGATACATATCAACAACTTTATGTAAAAAGATAGTATTTATAACTTAAATACAAATTTCAGACAATGATTTATACATTATACAACTATTTTTCAACTTTAATACAACAACAACAACAAACCCAGTTTGATCCCAACAAGTGGGGTTTGGGGAGGGTAGTCTGTACGCAGACCTTACCCCTACCTAATGCAGGTAGAGGGACTGTTTCCAATAGACCCTCGGCTCAGGAAGGGCAAGAAGAAGAAGAGAAAATCAAGGGAGGAAGAAAGATGGAAGATAAAAGAAAAAGGGAGAGATAAAGGATAAGTGGTACCAAATAATAGCAACAGGGAATACAATACCTGAGGCGATCAAAACCGCATAACATAATAAAATCTAAGAATATGAAGGGACGTGCATACTACTAAGAATATCGGTGAACAACTATAAACTAGCTACTAACCTTCTACCTTAATCCTCGAGGGTCATGTCCTCAAGGGTCATGTCCTCATTGAGCTGAAGCAACGCCATGTCCTGCCTAATCACCTCTCCCCAATACTTCTTAGGACTACCTCGACCTCTTCTCAAACTCCCCATGTCCAACCTCTCACACCTCCTAACAGGATCATCAATGCTTCTTCTCTTAACATGTCCGAACCATCTCAGCCTCGACTCCCGCATCTTGTCCTCCACGGAGGCTACTCCCACTCTGTCCCGGATAGTTTCATTCCTAATCCTATCTCTCCTTGTACACCCACACATCCATCTCAACATCCTCATCTCTGCTACTCTCATCTTCTGCATGTTGGAGTTCTTGACTGGCCAACACTCAGCACCATATAGCATAGCCGGACGAACCACTCGATAAAACTTACCCTTAAGTCTTAGCGGCACATTCCTATCACACAACCGGAAGCGAGCCTCCACTTCATCCATCCCGCTCCAATGCGTTGCGCAACATCTTCGTCAATCTCCCCGTTACCCTGGATAATAGACCCGAGATACTTAAAACTCGCTCTCTTAGGGATAACTTGAGCATCAAGCTTAACCTCTACGCCTGCATCATGGGTCCCGTCACTGAACTTGCACTCCAAGTATTCTGTCTTGGTTTCTACTTAGTTTGAAACCTTTAGACTCCAAGGTTTGTCTCCAAACCTCCAACCTCGTGTTAACTCCGCTATGCGTCTTGTCAATCAACACTATATCATCGGCAGATAGCATGCACCAAGGCACCTCCCCTTGGATGTGTCACGATCCAATTCCCATACCCGGTCGTGATGGCGCCTCTCGTGAAGACAAGGCCAGCCAACTAACCAAATTCCTTTCACTAACAACTATTAAACATAAATGAATAGAAGATACAACTTAATGGCATTAGAAACTGTTAATTACTACCCGACCGGTGTGTCACAAGTCACGAGCATCTAAGAAAACCTTAACACAACTACAGGCCAATAAATATATACAAGTAAAATTTCTGGAAAACAAAAGACAACATCCGGTGCCGCGAACGCTGGCGGTCACCTTGCTCAGCTACAATAACAATACCTTCAATCCGCTAATAACCCGCTACGGGGTGAACGATACCTGCAACTGCACGCGAGGTGCAGGGAGTAAAGTGAGTACTTCCAACTCAGTGAGTAATAAGAGTAAATAACAACTGAGAGGCAAGAAATCACGTAAGAGCACTCCATCAAGCTATATAGGACAGTACAACCCTTTGAGAAAACAGTAAAACCGTGAAAAATCCTTTAGAAAATATCTGGCTCAGTTTAAAAACCTCTTTTGAAAATATCCTTTTCCAACAGTCAAGCAAATGAATGCGTAATCAGATAGTGCAAGTCCGCACATAAGTCAGCCCCTCGGGCACAGCACTCCATCAACAAATAACACCAGGGTATCTAGTAAACAGTGCAAGAAGTAGCATGGATGCCAATGATATGAGAGTGCTGAATGCCATGACACGTAGTACAAACAGGAACCAATGCATGAATGCAATGCAATGCACATGACCGCTGCGGCGCGCAGCCCGATCCATTTGGGTACCCGCGCTCACTGTGGGGGTTCAGACTCCGGAGGGGCTCCTACAGCCCAAACGCAATATCATCATAGTATCGCTGCGGCGTGCAGCCCGATCCATATTCAGTCCAGATCAATGCAAATGAGCCACTAGGGCAATGTCAAGTAATAACTTTTAACTCAAAACATCAGAAAAATGCAATTTAAGTCTTTAAACTTTTAGCAATATGACTGCACATGTCAAAACAATGTTTAACTAGGACTGAAGTCATTTAACATGCTAAGTTTCATGAAAACAACAATAATAATCCCTAAAGGATTCAAATAATCGGCACGAAGCCCAAAACATGGCAATCAACCCAAATCACGATAGCATCAAGCAGGTTTTAGTCAATTACGCAGTAAAATCAACAACCGGGACGGACAAAGTCACCATCCCCAACGGTGCTCTACCCCACGCTCATACCTGGCGTGCAAGTCACCACAATACAGCACTATGATGTGCAAATCCGGGGTTTCAAACCCTCAGGATATCATTTACAAGTATTACTCACCTCGAACCGGTGAAATCCCTAGCTCGCAACGCCTTTGCCCCTCGAATCGGCCTCCACGCGCGTCGAATCTAACCAAAATCAGAGCGAATACATTACAATATGCCAAGGGAACAATACCCAATCGAAAACAGCCAAGAAATAGCAGAAATCTCGAAACTAGCAAAACCCGAGCCCCGGGCCCGCTTCTCGAAAAATTACAAAATTCACATTACCGGATTCCTTGTCTCGCCACGAGTCCATACATACCAAGAACTCCCAAATCCGAGCTCAAATGACCTATCAAATCCCAATTTGAAATATCAAAAACTCAAGCCCTAGCTTTACCCCTTTTAATGAATTTAAATTTAACAAAATCTCGAGTATTTAGGCCAAGGAACTTACCTCTAATCATTCCTCCTTGAATCCCTCTTCAAAAATCGCCTCAAAGCTCTCAAAGCTCGCTCAAAATGGTGGAAAATACATAACCCTCGCGGATGAAATATTATAATAAAACCCCCTTCTGAACAGTTCTTTCCGCTTTGCGGTCCTTTTGTCGCTTCTGCGACACCGCTTTTGCGGTTCCTCAACTTTTCCCCAAGACCACTTCTGCGGTCAACCAATCGTGTAAGCAGGTCCGCTGGTCCGCTTTTGCGGAAAAATCTCCCAGGCCCATTTTCTCTTCTGCGGGCCCCCTCTCGCTTTTGCGTGACCGCTTCTGCGGTCCATTTCTGCAGAAGCGGAAATACCAGGTAACATATCCTTCAGCAGCCTTTAAACTCCAAATTTCATCCCGTTAACCATCCGAAACCACCCCGAGGCCCCCGGGACCTCAGCCAAAGGCACCAACATATCCCAATACATCATATGAACTTGCTCCAATCATCAAAGCACACCTAACAACACTAAAATAATCAATTCACATCGAATTCAAGCCTAAGTTCTTCAAGAACTTCCGAAATGCACTTTCGATCAAAAACACGACCAAACGATGTCCGACTGACCTGAAAATTTGCACACATATCCAAAATCACTTAACGAAGCTATAACAACTCTCGGAATTCTATTCCGACCCCCGTATCAAATTCTCACCCATCCACCGGAATTCGCCAAAATACTAACCTCGCCAATTCAAGCCTAATTCTACACCGGGCCTCCAAAATCAATTCCGATCGCACTCCCAAGTCACAAATCATCCCCGAAGCTAACCGAATCACCGGAAATCACATCCGAGCCTTCTAACTCATAAGTCAATGTCCGGTTGACCTTTCCAACTTAAGCCTTCCT